>NC_047116.1:94636542-94788229 GCF_902500255.1 Thalassophryne amazonica | reverse complement strand
TTGATGGAAGAGTTCGGGCAAATGGTAAGAAACACACCTTTGTTTGGTTCCGGCCATCACAAAATGCATTGATAATCTGTGTTTTGCACACCCCTGAATCTTTGTACTCAGAATAAATCTGACATTTCAGATCTTAACACAAGCTCAAACCAAGAATCACAAAGTTTATTTTATTTTAGTTTTTTAAAGCTGCTTGTCACTGTCAGTTGCTGAGGCTTAAAAAAATAATTTGCAGGTAAGACTGTGCAGGTCTAGGATCTGGATCATGTTGGAATTCTGCTACTGCAGAAATGTGTCTTATATAAAAGTATCTTATCTGAATAGGTAGGGATGCCCTGATCCACATTTTTTCACTTCTGATCTGATCCCGATACCTGAATTTGGATATCTGCCAATACCGATACTATTCCGGTACCAGAGCTATGTTTGCTTTCATATTGTTATTATTATTGTTGATTTTTATCAGGGTATTTTGTATCCTCAGTTATACAGCTTCATAATGAAGTGTTTAGAGGAGGATTTTCTTAAAAAGGAGACCTGAAAGTTCAGCTACAATTTGCCAGAAGGCACACCTAAGATACAAACCTAGATTTGATGTTTTGTTGAAAGAATTGTTTTTTTTTTTTAAATACACTTTTATAGACGTAAAAAAGAAAAGACAGCTCTCTCTCCCTGTCTGTCTCTCCTTCTCAATTTTCAGTTTCAGTGGAGCATTACTGACATGGGAAACATGTTTACATTGTCAAAACAAGAGTAAAAATTAAGTTAAGTTCTCCCTCTTGCTCACTCGCTCTCCTCTCTCGCTCGCTCTCCTGCCAAGAGCAAACTTGGAACTTTTGGAAGAACAAAGCCTTTCAACTGTAAAATAAACTGTAAATTTCTAAATGTATCATCAGCTACGCTCATGCGAGGAACTCTGGATTAATACTGAAGGATTTTGAGGGTTTTTTTTTCCTCCCCCATTCAGCAAAGAGAAACCCTGTTTGGCTGTGCTCCTCAGCTGCGGTCTGAGCTGGAGTTTCATAGCGTTTCACAGCCTCGGGACACTGAAGCGGTTGACTTTTCAGCAACAATTCAGTTCATTTTTTGGAAAATCCATGCTCGGCAGCACAGACAGCTTGAACCCGAGAGCCGGGTGGGAATTTGGCTAGACTACAGCTCCTCAGCTGTGGATGAACCTTCTCTCAACCAGCTCAGCTTCAGTTCAGAAACTTCCCCCTCATCTCCTCACTCTCAGCAGCAAACAAAGCAGAGAGCAAGCAGCAGCAGTTGAGAGGTTTCACAATGGCTCCTCTCTGGTATCATAAAACGATGCAGGTTGTATCGTTTTTTTTTTGATACTTGAATTACGTTGGTATCGGAAGCCGATACCGATACTAAATCAGTCCCATCCTTACGAATAGGGCTGAAGTCTGACATCTTCCAGTGATGTACTCCATTACTATAGTGTATGGGAGAGCATTCTACCACAAAAACGCCATGCCATGTTGACGTAGGCATGTTGAGCCCAGAATGTTGAGTGCAACGTCAGCGCAGACCGGTGAGGCAGTGGGGAGGGGAGCAAGTCAAGCTGTAACATGGCCGAAGGCACCTGGACTGAATGTGAGCACGCTGTTAGTTACTGCCTGCCTGTCCTTAAATGAACCTTGCATCTCTTATTGATGCACATTAAAGTACAGTATTTAATGACTTACACTCTTTTTCAGTCACTCAAGGAAATAAAATTAAGAGCTCAAGGATCAAATAAGGTGAGTTAAAATTCACACAACACATTTGTATGTGTAACTGTGACCACCGACTTGTTTTTGGCCAGTTTACAACCGCTGGCAAAAATTGTGGAATCACCGGCCTTTGAGGATGTTCATTCAGTTGTTTAATTTTGTAGAAAAAAAAAACAGATCACAGACATGACACAAAACTAAAGTCATTTCAAATGGCAACTTTCTGGCTTTAAGAAACACTATATGAAATCAGGAAAAAAAATTGTGGCAGTCGGTAACGGTTACTTTTTTAGACCAAGCAGAGGGAAAAAAATATGGACTCACTCAATTCTGAGGAAAAAAATGATGGAATCATGAAAAACAAAAGAACGCTCCAACACATCACTAGTATTTTGTTGCACCACCTCTGGCTTTTATGAGTGACAAACAATACTCTTCATCAATCTGGCTCCAACTTTCTCTGATTGCTGTTGCCAGATCAGCTTTGCAGGTTGGAGCCTTGTCATGGACCATTTTCTTCAACTTCCACCAAAGATTTTCAATTGGATTAAGATCTGGACTATTTGCAGGCCATGACATTGACCCTGTGTCTTTTTGCAAGGAATGTTTTCACAGTTTTTGCTCTATGGCAAGATGCATTATCATCTTGAAAAATGATTTCATCATCCCCAAACATCCTTTTAATTGATGGGATAAGAAAAGTGTCCAAAATATCAACGTAAACGTGTGCATTTATTGATGATGTAATGGCAGCCATCCCCCCAGTGCCTTTACCTGACATGCAGCCCCATATCATCAATGACTGTGGAAATTTACATGTTCTTTTCAGGCAGTCATCTTTATAAATCTCACTGGAACGGCACCAAACAAAAGTTCCAGCATCATCACCTTGCCCAATGCAGATTCGAGATTCATCACTGAATATGACTTTCATCCACAGTCCACGATTGCTTTTCCTTAGCCCACTGTAACCTTGTTTTTTTCTGTTTAGGTGTTAATGATGGCTTTTGTTTAGCTTTTCTGTATGTAAATCCCACTTCCTTTAGGTGGTTTCTTACAGTTCGGTCACAGACGTTGACTCCAGTTTCCTCCCATTTGTTCCTCATTTGTTTTGTTGTGCATTTTCGATTTTTGATACATATTGCTTTAAGTTTTCTGTCTTGACGCTTTGACGTGTTCCTTGGTCTACCAGTATGTTTGCCTTTAACAACCTTCCCATGTTGTTTGTATTTGGTCCAGAGTTTAGACACAGCTGACTGTGAACAACCAACATCTTTTGCAATAGTGCGCGATGATTTACCCTCTTTTAAGAGTTTGATAATCCTCTCCTTTATTTCAATTGACATCTCTCGTGTTGGAGCCATGATTCATGTCAGTCCACTTGGTGCAACAGCTGTCCAAGGTGTGATCACTCCTTTTTAGATGCAGACTAACGAGCAGATCTGATTTGATGCAGGTGTTAGTTTTGGGAATGAAAATTTACAGGGTGATTCCATAATTTATTCCTCAGAATTGAGTGAGTCCATTTTTTTTTTCCCTCTGCTTGGTCTAAAAAAGTAACTGTTACTGACTGCCACAATTATTTTTCCTGATTTCTTATAGTGTTTCTTAAAGCCAGAAAGTTGCCATTTGAAATGACTTTGGTTTTGTGTCATGTCTGTGATCTGCTTTTTTTGTACACAATTAAACAACTGAATGAACAACCTCCGAGGCCGGTGATTCCATAATTATTACCAGGGGTTGTACTATGAGAACTGCTACAACACAAACTTGTCTCATGTTCAGTGTTAAATTGGTTAGTGTGTATTTGTGGACAGACAGATATAATATGGAAGCAATTCTCATCTTTCATAATGTGGCACACATTAAACGTACATTTAAGTTTTCACAAAATAAGCACAAAGTGTAGTTTTACTCGTTAAGTACATATGCACCATGTGTAGCGTTTTCCCCTCTTTCCTTTCTTCTGTCTTTCCGCTGTTGTCAGTGAGGAGGACTCCGCGGAGGCCTGAGGACTCAACAGAGGCCCGAGGAAGCCTCATTCGCTCCCGCTGCCTCTTATATTAAAGGCTGAATGGGACATCCTGTCATAATGTATCTTAAATTAATGTTATCACTCGGCTTTGTGATTAAATTCAGAATTGTACGACACCTCAGATTGTTGAATCAAACACGTGTATTTGTGACTTGTAATTTCTGTAGGATTTTCAAACTAAAGCTGCTTCATAGTACTGAAATATTCACTGAAAATGTTTGGCTAATGGCAGACTGTTAGCATATGACTCCAACTACACGTCTGGACCTCTCATTGAGTTTATTCATACCTAGTAAGTCCCTTCGGCTGCTCCCTTGTTTGCACTCGGGGTCACCACAGCAAATCCAAGGTGGATCTGCATGTTGAATTAGCACAGGTTTTACGGCGGATGCCCTTCCTGATGCAACTCCACATTACATGGAGAAATGTGGCAGGGTGTGCAAAAGAAAATACAAATACACACATTAAGCAGTACAACTAAATTTCGGGGATCAGGGTGAGAAAAATATTAATCAAAAAACCCCCCAGAATGCATCCCTGGATATGAAAATCCCCAAATTTTTGACCCCCTGCCAACAAAAGTCCACTTTAACCACATGCCCCCAGACCCCCTTAGCTTTTTCTCTTTTTTCAGTTTGCCTTTCACACCCCTGATAAATGAATTGAACTGGGGTTTTTGTTTGTTTTTTGTTGTAATACTGTGCTAAATGCATTTAATTTATTGTTATTTCCAATGTTCCTCCATCAGAATCTGCGTGTGACTGAGGAACTGCACATCATTAAATTTGTGACCAACCTTCAGTTTGCTGGACTGGACTGTAATATTGAGGTTAGTGTTTTGGCTGATCATTGGCAAATGTTTTTGGATTGTCAGTTGACATTTGATTAATTTCTTTATGAAATTTAAAAACTTGCACATTTAATTTTTGTTGGAATGGGCAGGGTTGGGAGGGTTACTTTAAAAATGTATTCCGATACAGTTACTAGTTACCTGTTGAAAAATGTAGTCAGTAACGTAATCCAAGTACCATAATATTAAAGTAATGTAATTTGATTACTTTCAATTACTTCTGGATTACTTCAATATCAGATATGCTAATACAGACAAAAGAAACTAAATATAAATAGTCTTGACTACATAGTACAGTTTATTAAGCAAAAATAAAAACTTTTTTACATGGCATGCTCTGTTTTACTTCACATTATGAATTAAGAGCACCACAATATTGTCTTAAACACACCCAGTGTTCACCTGCTTAATTTTCAACCAGAAATGCCAAACAAATGAAGGATAATGAAAACTCAGGCGTGTGCGGATGAATGTGTAATTAAAAGTGGCAGAACAATAAGCAAAACAAAAAGTCTGCTACTTGTTCAGTAAAATTCTTACTTTAGTCTTTCACATGGCATTCACACCATGTTTAACATATCAGTCCACTTTGTTTCTGTGTAGGCTCTCAGTTGTCCGGCTGGTTTCCATAGTAGAGAAGCTTGAATCTTCGACTGGACTGGGTTGCTTGACGTGAGGGCGTTTCGCTTCAAATCACAGAAGCTTCCTCAGCTAAAATTCTTGCTCTGGTAGTCTGACTTCTGTCTTGACTCTTGTAGAGAAGAATAAACCAGAAGCCAACAAAAGCTGGAGTTTTTAACCTAACCAGACCCCTCTTACTGAGAGGCCGACTGCTATAGGCTAGTGACTAAACTAGCCACTAGCCAGTGATCACTAGCCACACATAGAGATGTGTGGGTGTATGTGTATATGAATGAAACTCCGTCAATAAAGGATTTTATATATATAATATATATATATATATATACATATATGAGGTCTATTAGAAAAAGTATCCGACCTTATTTTTTTCAAAAACCATATGGATTTGAATCACGTGTGACATGCTTGAACCCTCGTGGGCATGCGAGAGGTTTTTTCACGCCTGTCGGTTACGTCATTCGCCTGTGGGCAGTCTTTGAGTGAGGAGTCGCCCACCCTCTCGTTGATTTTTTTCATTGTTTAGGAAGGGCTCAGACTGCTGCTTTGTTTGATCAAAATGTTTTCAAAAGCTGTAAGGCACAACTGAGTGGACACCATTCGATAAATTCAGCTGGTTTTCGGTAAAAATTTTAACGGCTGATGACAGATTTCGGTCTGTAAGTGTCGCATTAAGGACGGCCCACGGCACCTGACGGCGATCTGCGCTCCGAGGCGGCGTCATCTCGCTGTTTCAAACTGAAAACTTCCACATTTCAGGCTCTGTTCACCCAGGTCATCGTCAGAGAACAGAAGTTTCAGAAGAGGTCGGCATGAGGAGTTTATTCGGACATTCCATTGTTAAAGGAGATTTTGTAATGAAAGAACGTGCAGGCAGATTCGCATGTCGGTGCCGGACCCGACCGCGGGGGGGGCCGCGACAGGAAAAAACACCTCCGTTGGAAACCTTAACGGACAAGTTGGAACATGCCCAGCTGTTAAACAATTTCTCAGATACTCACTTGTTGAAAGCCATCAAAAGCCGCCTGAATTTTACAAATGGTTTTCAACACGGAGGTGTTTTTTCCTGTCGCGCGCAGATGGATTTGCGGCATCGTCACGGAACCGACTCGCCGAATTCTTTAATTACAAAATCTCCTTTAACAGTGGAATGTCCGCATATACTCCTCATGCCGACTTCTTCTGAAACTTCTCTGTTCTCTGACGACGTCCTGGGTGAACAGAACCTTAAATTAGGATGTTTTCAGCTTGAAACAGCCAGACGGATGCCACCTCCGACCGGGCTGCGCCGATCCGCTTTGTGAGCTGTCCTTAAAGCGAAAGAAACTCCAGTCTCTCATCAGCCGTTAAACTTTCACCGAGAACCAGCTGAATTTCTTGAATAGTCCTCCACTCGGATATCCCTCACAGGTCCTGAAAAAATTTTGCCGTCTCCAGCAGCGTCTCAGACAAAGGATTTCAGCCGAGAGGGTGGACCAGTGCTCACTCAAAGCCTGCCCACAGGCGGATGACGTCACCGACACGCGTGAAAAACTCACGCATGCGCATGAGGGTTCAAGCATGTCTGGTGTAATCGCACGTGATTCAAATCCATATAGTTTTGTTTTTTTGTTTGTTTTTTTAACTGCCGGTTAGTTTTTTAATAAACGTGTGTGTGTGTGTGTGTGTGTGTGTGTGTGTGTATACTCAACAAAAATATAAACGCAACACTTTTGGTTTTGCTCCCATTTTGTATGAGATGAACTCAAAGATCTAAAACTTTTTCCACATACACAATATCACCATTTCCCTCAAATATTGTTCACAAACCAGTCTAAATCTGTGATAGTGAGCACTTCTCCTTTGCTGAGAGTTACACGTGGTCTGCGGTTGTGAGGCTGGTTGGATGTACTGCCAAATTCTCTGAAACGCCTTTGGAGACGACTTATGGTGGAGAAATGAACATTCAGTACACGAGCAACAGCTCTGGTTGACATTCCTGCTGTCAACATGCCAATTGCACGCTCCCTCAAATCTTGCGACATCTGTGACATTGTGCTGTGATAAAACTGCACCTTTCAGAGTGGCCTTTTATTGTGGACAGTCTAAGGCAGTGATTCTCAACCGGGGTGCCGCGGCACCCTAGGGTGCCGTGATCGATCGTCAGGGGTGCCGTGGGCAATTATCAAATATCACCATTATCGGGTGTATGTGCTGTAATAGTGTGGCAGATGGTGTAATGCTCTTTTATTCCAGTAGATGGCAGCAAAGCGCGCAGTAGCGCTGAGCCGTGTGCTGACAAGGAGGCGTGATCGCCATTTTAATTCCGGGCAAGTTAGTGATTTGTGTGCATAGAAGTTCACTTAGTCTCATCAAAAAACAGGTGGAATATGCCGGAAAGCTGCGCATGTTGGCAAAGTCACAAACGGAGGAACAAGGGAGACAATATTTCCTTCCATAAGTAAGTGGTTTTGGTTATTGTTGTCACTGTCCGTGATATTTGGATGATAAACAGATATGTCTCCTGCCGTACCTGTGTCGCCCGATGACACGGATCATTATTTTCACTTATGTCTAGTTGATATTTTCCACTGCTAGACCAATGTCTAGTTAAAATTCTTGTCGTTAGTGACTAAAAATTGTTGGACAAGACTGGGGAGTTTTTTTTTTTTTTTTTTTTTTCACCTTAAAATGAGATTAATGACCCGCGCTGTGCTGCCACACACAGAGATGTGCACACACACACACCACTGACTTCATGAATGAAACTCGGTCAATAAAGGATAATTGTGTAAAAATATAATATATATAAAAGTATTGTAATGGTTTTAGGAGCCGCGCTGCGTTGAACAGCAGCAGCTCAGCCGAGCAACGTAGCTTAACAGCACAGATCCGTGTAACTTTCAACACTAATATTTGAGAATGTGTGTGTGTCAGAGTAAGTTTAATACTTTCTTGACATAATTTAATGTAATTAAATTTTACTGGCTCGATATCCAGGTCAAAATGGCATTTTTTTTTAACACGTATTTTGCGAGCATTTTTCTGTGTGTTCAGTCGCGAATCTCCATTGAAAATGCATTAACATCTGGGTACTTCGTCAATATTTTGCCCGGTTAGACGTCATGTCGTTGTCCATGAAGGGACCTTTTCGTTTAGTGTGCAGTAATGGGACTGCGCTCTCTAGTTCCTATATACAGCTCCATGACTATAGTATACTATGTTACGTCATATCTGTACTGCACGTGTTGCTAACGCACCGTGTAGAGACAGTCGAGTTAGTGGTGCACGACACATAACAGTGGTTTGCCGCAGGATTTTGTAAATATAAAAAGGGTGCCGCGGCTCAAAAAAGGTTGAAAATCACTGGTCTAAGGCACACCTGTGCACTAATCATGGTGTCTAATCAGCATCTTGATGTCACACCTGAGAGGTGGGATGGATTATCTCAGCAAAGGAGAAGTGCTCACTATCACAGATTTAGACGGGTTTGTGAACAATATTTGAGGGAAATGGTGATATTGTGTATGTGGAAAAAGTTCTAGATCTTTGAGTTCATCTCATACAAAATGGGAGCAAAACCAAAAGTGTTGCGTTTATATTTTTGTTGTGTGTGTGTATGTATGTATGTATGTATATATATATATATATATATATATATATATATATATATATATATACCTCTAATACTGTGAGAAATCTTGGAGTCATTTTTGATCAGGATGTCTTTCAATGCGCATATTAAACAAATATGTAGGACTGCTTTTTTGCATTTGCTCAGTATCTCTAAAATTAGAAAGGTCTTGTCTCAGAGTGATGCTGAAAAACTAATTCATGCATTTATTTCCTCTAGGCTGGACTATTGTAATTCATTATTATCAGGTTGTCCTAAAAGTTCCCTGAAAAGCCTTCAGTTAATTCAAAATGCTGCAGCTAGAGTACTGACAGGGACTAGAAGGAGAGAGCATATCTCACCCATATTGGCCTCTTCATTGGCTTCCTGTTAATTCTAGAATAGAATTTAAAATTCTTCTTCTTACTTATAAGGTTTTGAATAATCAGGTCCCATGTTATCTTAGGGACCTCATAGTACCATATCACCCCAATAGAGCGCTTCGCTCTGACTGCAGGCTTACTTGTAGTTCCTAGGGTTTGTAAGAGTAGAATGGGAGGAGCCTTCAGCTTTCAGGCTCCTCTGCTGTGGAACCAGCTCCCAATTCAGATCAGGGAGACAGACACCCTCTCTACTTTTAAGATTAGGCTTAAAACTTTCCTTTTTGCTAAAGCTTATAGTTAGGGCTGGATCAGGTGACCCTGAACCATCCCTTAGTTATGCTGCTATAGACTTAGACTGCTGGGGGGTTCCCATGATGCACTGAGTGTTTCTTTCTCTTTTTGCTCTGTATGCACCACTCTGCATTTAATCATTAGTGATTGATCTCTGCTCCCCTCCACAGCATGTCTTTTTCCTGGTTCTCTCCCTCAGCCCCAACCAGTCCCAGCAGAAGACTGCCCCTCCCTGAGCCTGGTTCTGCTGGAGGTTTCTTCCTGTTAAAAGGGAGTTTTTCCTTCCCACTGTTGCCAAGTGCTTGCTCACAGGGGGTCGTTTTGACCGTTGGGGTTTTTCCGTAATTATTGTATGGCTTTGCCTTACAATATAAAGCGCCTTGGGGCAACTGTTTGTTGTGATTTGGCGCTATATAAATAAAATTGATTTGATTTGATATATGTGTATGTATGTATGTGTGTGTGTGTTGCCACAGTTACTTTAAAAAAGTAATCCAATTACTGATTACTCCTTGAAAAAGTAACTAAGTAACTAGTTATTTTTAGTTACTTTCCCCAGCTGCCGACAACAACCCTCTGCCACCTCAACATGACAATGATACTTGTTTTGCCAAAACTCACTTTATAGTCACCCTTTCTTGACTTCAATGAAAATAAATACTTGTTTTATAAAAAGTAAAATAAAGACCTCTTTCTTGACCTCATATTTAACTGTTGAGAGCACTGTAACAGTAAAACTTGCAATTTCTAACCTACAAAACGCGGATGAAAAGCTCACAGCTCGCTTAAAGTGTGTAGTTCAGTCGAACCCCGACCTCCTGCCCACAGACCAAGTTTAATGCTGCTATCGACCTACAATGCAAAAATAATAGTAACGCACAGTGACTTGGAGAAGTAACTTTAATCTGATTACTGATTTGGAAAGATTAACGCGTTAGATTACTCAATACTAAAAAAAAGTGGTCAGATTAGAGTAACGCGTTACCAGCGTCACTGTGTATATGTGTGTGTGTGTGTGTGTGTGCAACCCCTGGCAAAAAATTATGGAATCACCGGCCTCGAAAGATGTTCATTCAGTTGTTTAATTTTGTAGAAAAAAAGCAGATCACAGACATGACACAAAACTAAAGTCATTTCAAATAGCTACTTTCTGGCTTTAAGAAACACTAAGAAATCAGGAAAAATAATTGTGGCAGTCAGTAACGGTTACTTTTTTAGACCAACTAGAGGGAAAAAAATATGGACTCACTCAATTCTGAGGAATAAATTATGGAATCACCCTGTAAATTTTCATCCCCAAAACTAACACCTGCATCAAATCAGATCTGCTCATTAGTCTGCATCTAAAAAGGAGTGATCACACCTTGGAGAGCTGTTGCACCAAGTGGACTGACATGAATCATGGCTCCAACACCAGAGATGTCAATTGAAATAAAGGAGAGGATTATCAAACTCTTAAGAGGGTAAATCATCACGCAATGTTGCAAAAGATGTTGTTTGTTCACAGTCAGCTGTCTAAACTCTGGACCAAATACAAACATGGGAAGGTTGTTAAAGGCAAACATACTGGTAGACCAAGGAAGACATCAAAACGTCAAGACAGAATACTTAAAGCAATATGTCTCAAAAATCGAAAATGCACAACAAAACAATAGGAACGATGGGAGGAAACTGGAGTCAATGTCTGTGACCGAACTGTAAGAACCGCCTAAAGGAATGGGATTTAACATACAGAAAAGCCAAACGAAAGCCATCATTAACACCTAAACAGAAAAAAAGGTTACAAATGCCGCTAAGGAAAAGCAATCGTGGACTGTGGATGACTGGATGAAAGTCTATTCAGAGTGATGAATCTCGAATCTGCAGTGGGCAAGGTGATGATGCTGGAACGTTTGTTTGGTGCCGTTCCAATGAGATTTATAAGATGACTGCCTCAAGAGAACTGTAAATTTCCACAGTCATTGATGATATGGGGCTAGCATGTCAGGTAAAGGCACTTGGGAGATGGCTGTCATTACTCATCAATAGAATGCACAAGTGTTGTACGTGTGATATTTTGGTGACACTTTTCTTATCCCATCATTGAAGGATGTTTGGGGATGAGAAATCATTTTCAAGATGATAATGCATCTTGCCATAGAGCAAAAACTGTGAAACATTCCTTGCAAAAAAGACACATAGGGTCAATGTCATGGCCTGCAAATAGTCCGGATCTTAATCCAATTGAAAGTCTTTGGTGGAAGTTGAAGAAAATGGTCCATGACAAGGCTCCAACCTGCAAAGCTGATCTGGCAACAGCAATCAGAGAAACTTGGAGCCAGATTGATGAAGAGTACTGTTTGTCACTCATTAAGTCCATGCCTCCGAGACTGCAACCTGTTATAAAAGCCAGAGGTGGTGCAACAAAATACTAGTGATGTGTTGGAGCATTCTTTTTGTTTTTCATGATTCCCTAATTTTTTTTCCTCAGAATTGAGGTGATTCCATATTTTTCCCTCTCTTGGTCTAAAAAAGTAACCGGTACTGACGGCCACAATTTTTTAATCCTGATTTCTTATAGTTTTTCTTAAGCCAGAAAGTTGCCATTTGAAATGACTTTAGTTTTGTGTCATGTCTGTGATCTGCTTTTTTTCTACAAAATTAAACAACTGAATGAACATCCTCCAAGGCTGGTGATTCCATAATTTTTGCCAGGGGTTGTGTGTGTGTGTGTGTGTGTGTGTGTGTGTGTGTGTGTGTGTGTGTGTGTGTGTGTGTGTGTGTGTGTGTGTGTGTGTGTGTGTGTGTGTGTGTGTGTGTGGTGTGTTGTGTGTGTGTGTGTGTGTGTGTGTGTGTGTGTGTGTGTTGGTTTTAGGAGCCGTGCTGCATTGAACAGCTGCAGGACGCCCTCAGCTCAGCAGCTTGAACAGCGCAGATCTGTGTAACTTTCAACACTAATATTTGGGAATGTGTGTGTGTGTCCAAGTAAGTTTAATACTTTCCTGACATAATTTATCTAATTTATCTTATCTAATGTCATTTGATTTTACTGGCTCAATATCCAGGTCAAAATGTCATTTTAACACGTATTTTGCGATTATTTTTCTGAGTGTGTTCAGTCGTGAATCTCCATTGAAAATGCATTAACATCCGGGTACTTCATCAATATTTTGCCCGGTTAGGAGACGTCATGTCGCTGTCCATGAAGGGACGTTTTCGTTTCAAAGAAAAAAAATATACAGATAATATCATAAAATGCATTAAAATTGTAATCCTGCAAACTAATCCCCATTTTTACTAAATATACCTGTAATCTGAATGTCTTTTTTTCTGTATCTGTAGTGGAATACAGTTACCTTTTTTGTATCCTAATTAGGTAACGCCGTTACATGTATTCCGATACTCCCCAAGCCTGGGAATGGGTATGCCACAAAATGACAGGATTATGAAGGGTTTCCACCAATCGTCAGTTTGGATCCCAGAACACCAACATGGTGCTGAATCTGTCTCGCTATTTACTGTTTAAAAGTAAACAGTGGTTTATGTGTGAGATGAGTGCGCCCCCTTGTGTTGCTGCAGGCCAGCACCTCTGCCGTTTGTGGTTACCTCCAATACCAATCAGACTTCCAGTGCCTGGGCCTCCATCATGTGGTGCACCATGCTGACCACCAGCGAGCAGAAGGTACAGACATTAGAACGCCAGGCTCAGTGTGTGCATTTGGAGTTCTTTTTGGGTGCCCTAAAGTTGGTCAATGCATTTTATCATCATAATAATTTGGTTACTTATTTGTTTTCACAAAGTACACTGTAATGAAACTCTTAAATTTCTTCTAGAATCTGTCGTTATTTCTGAATCCACAAACTGTCACCTGGCAGCAGCTGGCTCCTGTTCTCAGCTGGCAGTTTCTGTCAGTCGGTAAACGAGCACTTGACGAAAACCAGCTTGCTGCACTGAAAGACAAATTTGTTGGTGAGTGTGGCTGCCTTTTTCTCCCGTAGGAGTGAGTCTCGATGTCCTCTACTGGCATCTTGGAAAAAAAGTATTTCACTTTTTGAGCAAACTGTTAAAAAAAAAAAAAAAAAAAAAAAAAAAAAAAAAAAGAGACATTCATGACGAAATGCCCCGTACACAGTATTATTTTCTATGCAAGTGCAGTAATATGTATTTGTATGGGGTGGGTGTTTGTGTTTGATGTAAACTGGGATATACAATGAAAAAAAAATTGGAAATTGGCATAATATTTATTTAGAGGATGTGACAAACAGTGACCATATAAAGTCGGTCACGGTTGCCAGCCTTAAAAACAAATGCAACCACTGGTGACCTTGAAACAGAGGTCAAGGTCACCGGCCTTCGAATCCATGCGAAGTACTCCTCCAAGGCATGTACCCACCAAGTAATGACGTTTTTGTGAGCATAGGTGCCGAGCTACGTTGTGGCGAACGAATTGTGGCCGGACAGACAGATAAACTGACGGAAGGACAGATGGACAACCGCCTCGCGGTGCAAGCGCCATGCGGGGCATAAAAATCAACACATCCTCTGTGACATCACCAAAACATTTCCTGAAGAGCCGACTTGAAGGTCTGATTCACTAAGATCCCAGATAACGAGTGCTAAATTACGTGGGCAATGCAAACTTTTTTACATTGGGGTGGAGACATTTTTGTGAGTGATTTACCGAAACTAACTGCACAGTTGAAAGTGGAGGGCGGTATGTAAGGATTTGTGGTCGTTAATGGCAGTACGCAAAATAAAATTAAATCAAGCACTTACAGGTACGAGGGGCGATTGAGAGGTTTGAGCCTGACCCAGAAAAGTAGGGTGTGGTTCTCCATATTTTGAATTCTGAGAAACCAACAACTACTCAACATTGCACCCAGTGAGTTAAAACTTCAGACATTCTCGAAATGTTACGCTGAAAGTGTGAATTATTATGCTGCATTCTTTAATCTTCATTCGGATCCCCATTTGCTGTTATCGAGTTAGCAGCTGCTCCTCCTGACATCCACATCTGAGAAAATACGACATTAAAACCAAACACAGCACACGCAACGATAACAAAACCAAAAAGCTCAGAGGTTTCCAACCCAAAAAAAGCCTACATAACACCTTTTCAAAGAAGCTTATCAAAATTAAATAAAACCTAAAATAACTGTGCATCAACTGTGTTCACGCTGGTACAAATCTGTTAGTTTGTAATGTGCTTCCTTAATAATAGATTAAAACTTGTCTTATGGAGTACTTCAGTGATTACATCAGCAGATCTATCTGTACTGTAAAACATTATTTTTACTCCATAATATGAGTCGCTGCTCCTCCACGTCGAAAGGAGTCAGTTGAGGTGGCTCGGGCATCTTTTCCGGATGCCCCCTGGACACCTCGCTGGAGAGGTGTTCCGGGCACGTCCCACTGGGAGGAGGCCCCGGGGAAGATCCAGGACACATTGGAGGGACTACATCTCTCGGCTGGCTTGGGAACGCCTTGGGGTTCCCCCGGAGGAGCTGGGGAGGTGTGTGTGGATCGGGAGGTCTGGGCGGCTTTGCTTGAGCTGCTGCCCCGCGACCCGACTCCGGATAAAGCGGAAGAAAATGGATGGATGGATATCTGTATCGTATTGGCCCCCCCAAAACAGCCATAGTGGTTGAGCTCCAGTGCAAATCTCACCTATTTGCATGTTCCCTCCCACAGTTTTGCACATTCAGGTGGGCAAATCCCAAATTGTAGATTCATGAAGGCAAACACGCTTAATAGACAAAATGTTATTTTATCCATTTGATAGACTCGGTCCTCAGTGCGCTCCACCTACCTCTTGCCAAACCTGTAAATGGGTGGAGCCTGGTCAGGCCTGGACAAATCAAAGCCCGAATACACCCACCTGTCTTGAACTTACCAATGTAGTCAAGGCTAACATGCTTGGTAGCCTAGATTTGGGTGATTGTTGGAACACATTTTAAACATGTGTTTCTGCAGAAAAGTTGGATATTTTAACATTGGGGGTGGGTGAGTGGGGGTACAGGAATGACTGTGTTTTGGAGTCGACCCTCAAATGGCCATTTGGCCAACTATTGGTTTTGGCACTTAAACAATGGCTTCATTTTCTAGCTCCCAAGGTTTCCGTGATCTCAACGTTTGATGGGTACTGTGGTGCCGTAATAACGCTCTTACCCAGCCAGAAGGCCATCAGTTCAAAGACAGTCTTTTACCAGTTTCTGGAGTTGCCACAGAAGGAGCATCTGGCATAAAACCTGTGTCAAATCTCCATGTAGGATATGTTGTTGAGACCCTGGGTAAAGTGGGAGGAGCTAAAAGAATACAAATGGGGGATTTAAGTTGATTTGGTGGTAAAATATCTGCAACTAGCTTTTGAGTAACTTCAAAAATAATTATAATTGATGCATACATTAATGTGAATGAGTCTGTAAATATATACTTTTTATCCCCCGGTATGAAATACAGGGGATAGACCAACCTGGTGTCACGGCCAGTCGTGATTCAGCAGCACGAAATACACATTAATCCACTGGTTTGTGATATTGTGACGAAAAGCGCCTAATTTTCGTCACGGCAGCACAAATTCATTCTAATTCATTCTGTGATGGCTGCATGAAATTAAGTGAAGTGGGGGGGGTCGGTGTTTATGGTTAGGGTGGGGGGAAAGAGTAAGATTAGGTTATGGTTAAGGTTAGAGTTGGGGTAGGAGCAGGGTTAGTAATAGTGAGTTAAAAAAAAAAAAAAAAAAAAAAACGTCACGAAAATTTGACTCATTTCGTCACAGGAGCACGAAACAAAAAAAAAAAAAAAAAACGTGAGCCTGGGCTGGATATAACGATCAACATGTCCGTCTGTCTGTCCATTTTTGCTTGTTGGCGCGATACCACAAGAACCAGTTGAGCAATTTCATTCATATTTAGCATAAGGGTGTACTGGGGTGATCCCCGACACCTGTCTATTAGGGTGACCTTGGGGTCAATTTCAAAGTCACAGCGAGATATTCAAGATATTGTTATTGCCATCCTTGTTAGCACAATACCTCAAGAACCAGTTGAGCAATTTCATTCATATTTAGCATAAAGGTGAACTTGGTGATTCCGCAACACTTTGTGCAACCTTTGGTGTTGTTACAGATCATCAAGATGGTCTCGTTCACTGGAAGACCTTCTCCAGTCCTAATGGTAGTGCTTGGATCTGGCTAGAAGGAATCTTGGATTTGATTGAAAAATCTTTGGTGGATCTATGGAAAGATGGGTGAGTTGCTCTCTTAATAACTGAAGCGCGAGCGCAGCCGACAATCGTCCCAGTCTTTGTTGTATCTCCTATGTGATTTTCAGGTGCATTATGGGTTTTGTGAGCCAAGAAGACGACACGGGGTTCTGTTGCAGGCAAGTCCAACTGGGACCTTTTTGCTCTCCGTTTTAGGCGAGAGCAGCAAAAGAAGGAAGCCATCTCCCATCAGCTGGGTCGATCACCTCCAACGGAGGTATGTTTCTGCACATGCACTGTATTGTTATGTAGACAAACTGTAGTGGTTTTATAGCAGTACAGTTATTTATCTTCATTGTGTTGGCCTGGACACCTTCAACCAAACTTTGTTTTATCTCATAGATCTAATTTCATTTGAAGCAACTTTTTCAAAACCTTTTAGAAAGAATTTGTAACATTCATTGTAAATGATTGTTAGCAAATTTCCGATTTGGTCTACTTCTTTTGTTACATCTTAGTCCCCGCACTCATGGTGGACACTGCAAACAGTTTGGGGGCTCGGTGGCTCAGGGAGATCATAATCCTCAAATGCAGCCGTTGGGTTAACCTGTCAACACGTGATTATTCTGTCCCGTGCGACCATCTGGGCCTCTTCTACTGACACAGTAACCAAGAAAAATACATCAGAGTCTGAGGGTACTGGACACTTTTCTGACATACACAGCCAGCATAGCGTCTATATGTTGGACACTACATGGGTTGTTTATGGTCTTCACATATTGAACAACCAGGTGACCTGATGTAGAAGTATTAGGCCACTGAACAAGACTTGATGGAATACGACAGAAAAAAGAAAGGAATTAATGGATAATGCTGCCTCGCCAAAATACTTGTGAAATGTTAAAAAAATAAAAATCAAGCTATAGATAACTAGAAGCCCTACATCCACACTGACCAAGAAGCAGCTGTAGGTTCTTATTCAGACATCTGTACAAAGATGGTGCCATCACCACTGCAGCTCAACTGGCTCCAAAAGAATCATTATATGGTTCCACAACTTATACCTACATCTGAATAACCACCCTTGACCCAGGAGTCTGGTTCAGGTATCATCTCAAACAGTTCTGCCAAGCATCAGGCACAACATAGTCTGGCAAAAATGAGAATATGGCCAGAATAAAGACCATCAACCCCAGGACTTGGCTTGTGACCAGAGCATTCTTAAGTCCCGTTTGAGACTGGAATAACCACAGTGGTGTCCTTGACTAAAGTCCTTAATTCCAAAGTTGCTCCTGGAGTGTTTTGCGTGGAGAACAGAGTAACATAAATATATATACAGTACGTCCAGAAAGTATTCACAGCGCTTCACTTTTTCCACATTTTATGTTACAGCCTTATTCCAAAATGGATGGAATATTTTTTTTCCTCAAAAGTCTACACACAACACCCCATAATGACAATGTGAAAAATGTTTTTTTTTCTTTGAGATTTTTGCAACTTTATTAAAAAAAAAATCCTAAGAAATCACATGTACATAAATATTCACAGCTTTTGCCATGAAGCTCAAAATTGAGCTCACATGCATCCTGTTTCCACTGATCATCCTTGAGATGTTTCTACAGGTTAATTGGAGTCCACCTGGGGTAAATTTAGTTGACTGGACATGATTTGGAAAGACACACACCTGTCTACATATAAGGTCCCACAGTTGACAGTCAGCGCACAAACCAAGCATGAAGTCAAAGGAATTGTCTGTAGACCTCTGAGACAGGATTGTCTTGAGGCACAAATCTGGGGAAGGGTACAGAAACATTTTTGCTGCTTTGAAGGTCCTAATGAGCACAGTGGCCTCCATCATCTGTAAATGTAAGATGTTCAAATCCACCAGGACTCTTCCTAGACCTGGCCGCCCGTCTAAGCTGAGCGATCAGGGGAGAATGGCCTTAGTCAGGGAGGTGACTTCGAAGCCGATGGTCACTCTGTCAGAGCTGCAGCATTCTTCTGTGGAGAGAGGAGAACCTTCCAGAAGGACAATCATTTCTGCAGCAATCCACCAATCAGGCCTGTATGGTAGAGTGTCTAGGCAGAAGCCACTCCTTAGTAAAAGGCACATGGCAGCCCACCTGGAGTTTGACAAAAGGTACCTGAAGGACTCTCAGACCAGGAGAAACAAAATTCTCTGGTCTGAGACACAGATTGAACTCTTTGGCATCATGTTTGGAGGAAACCAGGCACCATCCCTACAGTGAAGCATGGTGGTGGCAGCATCATGCTGTGGGGATGTTTTTCAGCAGCAGGAACTGGGAGACTAGTCAGGATTGAGGGAAAGATGAATGCAGCAATGTACAGAGTCATCCTGGATGAAAACCTGCTCCAGAGCGCTCTTGACCTCAGACTGGTGTGACTGTTCATCTTTCAGCAGGACAATGACCCTAAGCACACAGCCAAGCTATCAAAGGAGTGGCTTCAGGACAACTCTGTGAATGTCCTGAGTGGCCCCAGCCAGAGCCCAGACCTGAATCTGACTTATCTACGGAGAGATCTGAAAATGGCTGTGCACCGACACTCCCCATCCAACCTGATGGAGCTTGAGAGTTGCTGCAAAGAGGAATGGACCAATCAGACCAAAGATAGGTGCACCAAGTTTGTGGCATCATAGTCAAGAAGACTTGAGGCTGAAACTGCTGCCAAAGGTGCATCAACAAAGTATTGACCAAAGACTGTGAATACTTATGTGATTCCTTAGTTTTTATTTTTAAGAAATTTGCAAAAAATCTCATAAAAACATTTTTCACATTGTCATTATGGGGTGTTGTGAGTAGAATTTTGAGGGGGAAAAAACAAATTTACTTCATTTTGGAATAAGGCTGTAACATAAAATGTGGAAAAAGTTGTGCTGCAAAGAGGAATGGACCAAACTGCCCAAAGATAGATACACCAAGCTTGTGGCATCATATTCATGAAGACTTGAGGATGTAATTGCTGCCAGAGGTGCGTCAACAAAGTATTGAGCAAAGGCTGTGAATACTTATGGACATGTGATTTCTTAGTTTATTCTTAATACATTTGCGCGAAAAAAAAAAAAAACTTTTCATGTTGTCATTATGGGGTGTTGTGAGTAGAAATTTGAGGGGGAAAAAAATGAATCGATGCTATTTTGGAATAAGGCTATAACATAACAAAATGTGGAAAAAGTGAAGCGCTGAGAAGACATTCTGGATGCACTGTACGAGTGTGTGTGTGTACATACATACATATATATCCTCCTCCCCCTTTGTGCAGAGTCCTACGTTCATCCCGTTGATCCATACACCAAGAAGGAGCTGTCTGTGATGTCACTGGTGGACATTATTTACCATTACAGTGTGACGGACCGGATGAACACAACCAGGAATCCTCTCCTTTACCTGTACCCAGATCTCCACAAAGATGCTGCCTTTGGGCGCTACCGCGCCGTTCCTGGTACTGTCAGTTTTCCTGAATGCATCCAAAGAATAGGACGTAATTACTTCATTCACCATATGTCATAATTAAGCACACGACAGGGCTGCTAACAGTAATCTCAGGACTGAGGATTGATGATGGTCTGGACTTTCTTGTTGAAGCTGCTGCATCTGATAACTTGTACGTTCATCCACACAGAATCAACATCATCTATAACTGTTGACGGTTATGTGAAGAGAAAACACCTCCTGTCGTCCGTGTGAGTACAAAATATTTTTGTCAAATAAAATTTGCACACTCATGAAGAGATATTTGACTTAAAAACACTGAGGGGTACATCCTGAGTGGGGCAGCATCAGAGCCAAGACGTCCTGTATGATATGAGACGTCTCTTCAACACTGCCTTGAGGCCTGGGATAGTGCCTAAGGAGTGGCAAACTGGGGTGGTGGTCGCCATATTTAAAAAAGGGGGACTAGAGTGTGTGTGTGTGGGTGTGTGTGTGTGTGTTGTGTGTGTGTGTGTGGTGTGTGTGTGTGTGTGTGTGTGTGTGGTGTGTGTGTGTGTGTGTGTGTGTGTGTGTGTGTGTGTGTGTGTGTGTGTGTGAGAGACAATTACAGGGACATCACACTACTCAGCTTCCCTGGTAAAGTCTACTCCAGGGTGCTGGAAAGGAGGGTTCGGCTGATAGTCGAACCTCTGAGGAGGAACAAAGCGGGTTCCGTCCTGGTCGTGGAACAATTGGACACCGCAGTCTCGTTTGAGGGTGGGCACTAAAGGGGTAAAATATGACGCATATGATGTAATTTCTCTACTTCCAGGGGACCAACCACGGCATTTTCAGTGGGTTTTTGGGCAAATTGCATGCAAACAAAGTGAAAATGCAAAGAAAAGTGATGATGCGGTGGAAAAGTGGACATGTGTTGCAGTTTGTTTATGACCTGGAGCACAAACGTGTCGAGGTGGTTTTGCAGGCGAGAAAATGTGGCTACGCTGGTTAGCTGTGTAAGCCAGCTGAAGTGATTTGGGCATCTGGTAAGGATGCCTCCTTGGCACCTCCCTAGGGAGGTGTTCCAGGCATGTCCAGCTGGGAGGAGACCCCGGGGAAGATCCAGGACAAGGTGGAGAGATTATATCTCCACACTGAACTGGGAACACCTCTGGATCCCCCAGTCACAGGTGGTCAATGTGGCCCAGGAAGGGGAAGTCTGGGGTCCACTGCTGGAGCTGTTGCCCCACGACCCGATCCTGGATAAGCAGTTGAAGATGAGTGAGCGAGTAAAGTTGTGACCACATTACATTTGATTGAGATTATTTTGAGCTGTGATGCCTCGGTTCATCCCCAGTGGCTCAGGACAATCTGACATAACAGTTTGAAGAAAAAGGTCTAACTGCTTGCTGTAACTTACAGCTGAAGTAACACAAGAAGGTCTTATGGCAATAAACATGTTTATTTTGGCTCTAAAGGTTGGACATTTTAACATGGACTCCTATGGCAATGTACTTTGTTTTGGAATCAGCCTCAAGTGGCCAGTCAAGGAACTGCAACTTTTGTACTTTGTACTACTTTTGGCTTATTTCTGTTTAAAAAAAAATACACAGGGGAAAAACAAAGCACAGGAACTGAGCTGATTTTTAGTCTAAATACCGGATACCAGGCCAGTTGTTAGTCACCGCTGATCACAGTAATCTTTCAATAAACCTGAGAAATGAGTAAAACGTTCTCAGCAAGTATTAAATTACTTCAGGTGGTATCTCACTGACCTGAGAACACCATTCCTGAGGGACTTCCCAAAATTTCACAAAGTGTTCACAGGGTTGGCAGTCTCCTTGTGTGAGTTGCAGGGCATCACTCAAATTTTGAACATGAGCAAAAAATTTGCGTGACAGTTTCTCATATAGTCAGTCGTTGCAGCCTTCACAGGTGCAAAATGATTTTGCTGCAGCACCTGTGACATTGGTGCAGTATGTGTGCAAACTACTTATGAATTTTGGCCTCAACTTCGCCGACAGTTTGCATATGGATTCAGTGAGATTCCGACTGAAAAATGTCACTAGTCACGTGTTTTGTTGCAAATTTGTCTCAAACTACTTGCCAACAGTTACAGCCCAGTGAGATGGCACCCTTCCATGTCTGAACAGCACTATGAAAATGTGTAAACTTTTTTTTATATAGATGTGACCAGTTGTTTCCATTGTCATTAAAATGTAAAATGTTAAATTTCCAGTGAAAAAAAGCACATTTGAGAATTGTGTCTGAAGGAAGTTGCAAACTCTGCCAGATTAAGAAAATACATTACTTTGTAGATTTACAGTTTAACACATGATTCTGGAAAGAGAACACAAATTACCATTTTTTTTTATTATATAAGATGCAGTTTTATCACGGGTTTGGGTGGTCCTGTGACCGACAAATTACGCATTTCTTACTAATACTAATTATAATTATTTATTTGGACTTTCTCGGGAAACAAAGCACTAAACAAAATAAACTCATGATAAAAGAATAAACGCCAAAAAGGATAAGTGCACAACAACAATGCACAAAAATCCCAAATTAAACAGCTGATTATGCAGAATCAAGGTACGACTTGTACTCCGGAAGATATGGCATTTTGTAAATCAAACTGAAAATTGTTCTGAAAATGAATAATAATTTTGTGAATCCCCACCCCCACCAGTGACCTGACGCCACCGCCATCTCCACCCACAGACCTGCCCACGATGGATGACTCTGACATGGATGTAGACCCTGTGGTGGGTTTGAAATTTCAAGCCTCTTTTCTTTCTGTCCCCTCTGAGATGTAACATGGCTCCAGTCATATATAGAACATCATGCCCTCACACTCGTATCTGTGAAGATACTCTTCTGAATAGTGTAACGGAACAGTAATACAAGGTAGACACTTGATACTTACACCATAGGTACCCCTTGGGGAGCAGACGAGCTGATTAGACTTTATGGTGGTTTGGTGCACAATAATGAGAATCATCTTTCTTTATATCAGGTTTTATGATTTGTTTGTCTTCTTGCAGGTTGAGAGCCGTTATGTGGTTCAAGACCTTTTCCCTGCAGTCCTGGACGTTTTTCCACTGAGTCCACAGAGTGCGCCGAGTGTTGGAGAAACCTCTGGCTTTGTCCTCTAAATTGTACATTTGCTGTCATATTGTTTTGTATGTTATAAATAACTGTACAGATCCTTTTAAAAAAAAACTGTCATCTCCAGATTCATAATGATTTGTGACTGTTTGTGTGTTTGGCTGATAACAGGAATACACCTCCTGTATTTTTGTAGTAATTAGTTTTGGTGTGACCGCCATACTCTCTGCAGGTTTTTGGACCGTCTCTATGCCAACGCTGAGTTGAGGATGTGAAGATTGTGTGTTTACGTTCACTCAGATTTGTCCATACGGAAGATGTGTTCACTGGCTGTCGTAATGAGTGATGTAGAAGGAAAGCAGACAGTCCCCATCCTGCTTAATATCTGGAAGTCTTATATAAATGAATGTCAAGGTTAAAATACACAAAACGTGCAGAGAACTATGTGATGAGAAGAAAAAATACAAGTGACCTTTCCCCCAAATGCAACAATCAGTCTGTAAAATAAAACTTTAGCAATTAAACATTGAGATACATTCTGGATACAGGTTCTGCATGACACCACTGGAGGGGCTGCTGGTGGAAGTCAGGCGAACATTATGAAACCAGTCACATGTGCACGGACACGTAGCCCGTTCCTTAAACGCACCACAGTCTGCACACTGCAAGTAAATGTTTTTCTGTTCACGCCACAAAACTACTTCAGTCAGAATATTACCCACGTGGAAGTAGCACTAGACTTTAATGCAATATATACTTTGTGATATAAAAAAAAACTGTACAAATTGTTACACTATCTGGTATGTATTGGTGAAAATGATCAAGACTTAAATGTTTTATTTAATGTATAATTTTTTAATCACATTTTAATGGCTCAACAATAAATTGTTACTGATGGATCATAGTGTGTAGTTTTTTTAAGATATGTACACAATTTTATTTCATTCATCAGATTTTAGACTGAGGCTCAATTTTCTATTGCGAGTCTGGCAAAATCCTAAATATGATCTTTCAACACCTGTAAACAAAATGAGACTTAAAGCAAGCAACACAACTAAGTTTTTGGTTGGCAATCCACCTTTTTTAATCAAAAGTTAACTTCTCATGAATAAACAGTTGAGACCTTGACATAAGGATTCTTTGTCGCCATCTATTGGTCAACATGAGCATTTCAGGGCTTGTGGTACATTTCCTACTTAAAACCCAAAATTCAATCAAAAGGGTGTTTATATATCAGAAAGGCCTGATAGGTTTTTTTTTTTTTTTTGGCAGGCAGATCTTTGACCTCACAGTATTAATGTACAAAGCTTTTGATTTTGGGTTTAAACACAACTTACGAGGTCTATTAGAAAAGTATCCAACCTTATTTTTTTCAAAAACCATATGGATTTGAATCACGTGATTACATCAGACATGCTTGAACCCTCGTGGGCATGCGAGTTTTTTTCAAGTTGAAAACTTCCACATTTCAGGCTCTGTTGACCCAGTAAGTCGTCAGAGAACAGAGAACTTTCAGAAGAAGTCGGCATGAGTTTATTCGGACATTCCATTGTTAACGGACATTTTGTAATGAAAGAACGTGTGGGCAGAGTCGCATGTAGGGCCGGACCCAACCGCGGGGAGTTGCGACAGGAAAAACACCTCCGTTGGAAACCTTAACGGGCAAGTTGGAACATGCCCAAGCTGTTAAACAATTTGTTACTTGTTGAAAGCCATCAAAAGCCGCCTGAATTTTACAAATGGTTAACACGGTGCTTTTCCTGTCGCGGCGCACACAGATTTGCTGAGTCGTCATGGAAACGACTCGGTGAATTTGCGCGCACGTCTTTCATTTAAAAATGTCCTTAAAAAGTGGAATGTCCACATAAAGTCCTCATGCCGGCCTCTTCTGAATCTTTTCTGTTCTCTCACGACGTCCTGGGTGAATTAAACCTTAAATTAGGATGCTTTCAGCTAGAAACAGGCCGACGACGGCGCCTGGAAGCGCTGCACGACGCCCCGCTCTGTGGAAAGTCCTTACACCGACAAACACCCCATAATCTCTCATCAGCCGTTAAACTTTTCACCGAAAACCAGCTTAATTTCTTGAATAGTGTCCACTCGGATATTCCTCACAGGTCCAGAAACAATTTTGATAAAGCAACGTGCGCTGTCTCGAGCAGCGTGTGAAGCAAAGGAATTCAGCCGAGAGGGCGGGACCACATCTCACTCAAGGCCTGCCCACAGGGAAATGACGTCAACACGCATGAAAAAACTCATGCATGCGCACGAGGGTTCAAGCATGATTGGTGTAATCGCACGTCATTCAAATCCATATAGATAAAAAAAGGGTCGGTTTATTATCTAATAGACCTCGTACAGTTGTGAAAGTTTATAATTTCCAATTTTTCATTATGTAACATAAGAGGTCTGTCCATAAAGTATCGTACCTTTTTATTTATTTTTTTAAACTATATGGATTTGATTCATATGTTTTCACGTCAGACATGCTTGAACCCTCGTGCGCATGCGTGAGTTTTTCCACGCCTGTCGGTGACGTCATTCGCCTGTGAGCACGCCTTGTGGAAGGAGTGGTCCCGCTCCGTCGTTGGATTTTCATTGTCTGGAAATGGCGGAATGATTTGGGGGTTTTTTCCATCAGAATTTTTTCAGACGCTGTTAGAGACTGGCACCTGGAAACCATTCGAAAAATTTATCTGGCTTTTGGTGAAAATTTTACGGGCTTCACAGAGAATGTCTGTTAGTACAGCTTTAAGGACAGCTTTAAGGACCCCTTTGAGGACGCTCGGCCCAAGCCACCAGACCATTTCTAAGCTGATGGCTCTGTGGATACGAGACTGTCATGAGCAATTTCTCTGGTTATCACAAGAGCTGGACATCAGCCATTTTCCGGCAGATTTCACTTTTAACAAGAGATTTTGTCATGGAAAGCCACGCGGAGGTTTCGCGCGTCAGACTGATTCGCTTTGGAAGCGAGACAAAGGAACACCTCCATTTCGGCGCGTCAGAGGACAAGTTTGGACATGTCTATCTCGGCTTTCAATGCTTACCAGTCCAGTAAGTATCAGTGAAATTGTGGAGAACTGGACATTTAATCAAAATCTACGTTAGAAATAAATAGAATTCCAAACACAAAGTATCATTAAAAGTATGACTCGGTGGTTAAAACAGAGAATCAGTTTATTTATAAGGTCTACATTTTGTTGGACATAAATTCCATGAGACGATCGCATCTGTTGATGCTTGCAATGGTCCTAGAGAGTTATAGCCTGTCTGTTATGTCTTCATCAGATTGAGTGTAAGACGTTTCTGAGATGCCGAGATCTCAGGACCACTGAAAACACTAATGGACATGACCGGCTCATGGAATGGCCCATTTCTTATTTGTATTTTCAAGAAGCTTTTATTGTTGTTGGACATTTTTCCATTTGCAGGACATAATGTGCTTGTAGGACACATGGTGTCAGAACAGGGTGTGGCAGCAGCTCATTTAACAGGCACCAAACATTTCAGAACGTATTTCTTCCCGTCTCTCCCTCCTCTGGTCCTGCCGGTGGATTGCTGAGTGCTGATTGTGGACGCCTCTAGCAGCTGTCACACCTGCACCTCATCTACCAGTCTACTTAAACACAGGCGTTCCTCTCGAGCTTCACCAGATTATTCCATCTTCCGTGCAGAACCTCTGCCCCCCCATGTGTCAAGTATTTTCTCAGTTACTTCCTTCCTACGACAGTGTTTTCCAGATTCTAAAACCTGTTTTTTTTTCCTCCAGTACTATCCTGCTGCCACAGCTAAATGCCTGATATCCCACCTGGTCTCGGTAAAACTTCTCAGCCCAGTGTCTTCTCTTCCTCTCATTCTTCTGCTGCAGTTTTTCCATCAATAAACCTGTTTACCTTTTAATGGTGTCACTTCTCATTTTGGGTCCTTAACCTGGTGCCTTGGTGGTTTCAGAACGGACCCCAACACCTCCAAATTGTTCAAACTGAAGTAACAAATTGAAAGATATGCTTAAAGGAAGCATATTTTGAGAAAAAAAAAAAATTATATATATTTTTATAAAGTTTTTAAGCTCATGAGGTGATTTTTCAGGAGATTCTAACGCATTATTTCAAAAAACAGGAATGGAAACACTTCACTATTACAGGTCATGCGACATACAGTCATGTGACATTCTAAAATTCACAACACTACATGTTAATGAAGTACGAGACAAACATGATAAGAGATGATCTTACAGCAATACTGGACCAGTCTTTTGGGGAGGTGGTGGTCTAGTGGTAAAGTGTTGGGTTTGAGACCAAAGGATCTCATTTCAAATCCCAGCCAAACCGGAAAAAACCTTAATCCCCTAGGTCAGGGGTGCCCAAGTTCGGTCCTCGAGATCTACCGTCCTGACACTCTTAGTTGTCTCTCTGCTCCAACACACCTGAATCCAATGAAAGGCTCATTAAAAGTTTGCTAACAAGTCTTTCATTGGATTCAGGTGTGTTGGAGCAGGGAAACAACTAAGTGTCAGGAAGGTAGATCTCGAGGACCGAACTTGGGCAATCCTGCCCTAGTTGCTCCTGGTGTGTAGTGAGCACCTTGCATGGCAGCACCCTGACATTAGGGTGAATGTGAGTCATTATTGTAAAGTTCTTTGAGTGTCTGTTGCAGATAGAAAAGTGCTCCATTTTACCATATAGACTTAAAAAAAAAAAACAACAATAAAATGGCAATATGTCCCAGAAATTAGCCTTCCATCAGAATTACCACTGGAATTAAAAGAGTTCTTGTGAGAGTCTAACAAGAATTAAAGTTCTCGCAAGAGGACAAAACCCAGCAGTGGCATTCAGAAACAAAAATCTTTTGGTCCCTCTTAAACTGCCATTCTGAAAATGTCACTGTTTTTGCTCAAATCTGTTTTGGAAACATGGCTACTGCCTACAGATTATTTTTGTCTACAAATCTAAAGTGTTTTTTTTTTTGTTGTTTGTTTGTTTTAGATACCAGGCAGCCTATAATAATTTGTTAAAATATGACCCCTTTAATTTCATACATCATTTCAGAAGCAGAAAATGATCACTGCGCGCACACACACACACACACACACACACACACACACACACACACACACACACACACACACACACACACACACACACGCGCGCGCGGTTATGCTGAAAACTATTACAATAGTCCAGTGCAGTGTCGAAGCCCAAACCACAAAGGTGGTCCAGGAGCAATAGCACCACCCTGTGTCCTGGAGGTTTACAGCAGGCTGTCCAGGCTCTTTTCCACGCGCTCTTTGTCGTCATTGGCGGTGGGTGGGGTGTCCTTTCCATCGTAATCACGCAGGATGGTGACAACTTCATGGTTCCCAAAATTCACAGCTTCATCCAGTGGTGTGTTGCCCCATCTGGACGGAGCACATGTGGGGCGTGTTTAAAAAGTAGAAGGAATTCACCCCCATAAAAAACTTTATAGCCAAAGGAGGAAAAAAAAAAAAAAAAAAAAAAACTACATTCAATTTTAAAATTTTTAATTTTAAAAAGTTTCTATTCTGAAATACCTGAAAGATCAAATTAATTTAACAATTCCGTTTATAACTGCTAAAAACAAAACATAAAATAATCTATATTATAACAGCCAAGTGGCCTCTGTGTGCATGTGTGTGTTTGGCTTTGATCACAGCAAAACCGGGGAGAGCTGACATTTGCAGTTTGGTATTTTTTTAGGTCAAGGATGAAAGCCACAAAAACAAAAAGTTGATAAGACAAATATTTTTTGAGAAATTAGCAATTTTAGCTAACTAGTAAACAATGAACATTGTGCTGCAGTGCACCATGGGGAGTGTAGGATTTGGGGGTTTTAAATGTTAATGTGGTTCAAGTTAGTTTAATAGCGTTGTTGGTGTTATTGATTTATTGTGTTTTTTTTGTAGTTAAATTGGTTTATTCAGTTTAGTTAAGTGTTATGTTGCTGTTACCATGAGTGACTTAAGTGTCATGCTCCCAGTACCATAAGTGAAAACTGTAGTGCTTTTAATGTCTTCCACCACAGTCTCTGTTTGTCAAAGTGTGCAATTTTGATTATGCACAAATTGGGAGAGCTGCCATTTGCCGTTTGGTACATTTATATATTTTGGGTCAAGGATGAACGGTGCCAAAACCGATCGTTGATAGGACTAATATTTTTAGAGAAGCTACATATATTAGCTAACAACTCTGAACAGTCATTGATATTTACATTCTGGACTCACATGCCAATCCAGCAGGGGGTGGTAAACCATCTATATGATAAAAGAGTGAGTGTGTGTGTGCATGATTTTATTTAGTAAAGTACATAATATAATTTTAAACACGTTAAAAATACATGGATGACACAAGAAAGTGAAAACACTTATTTCCATTTAAAAATCAAATGCAAAATAGAAGTAAAAATAAAATACTGATAATAATAATAGTGTGTATATATATTTATAAATACATTAAGACAACAAATTAACATAAAAAATTAAGTAATTAACAGGAAATAAAGGGGTTGCATTCTTCTAAAAACTGTTGAGGTCTAAGGTTCTAAAACCATTCTGGACTCACACGCCATTCCAACTCACTTTACAAAATTTACATAATTTATTACCACCCTTGAAAAGTGTCAGCTACCTATTTTATAAACATGACCCAATCCAACATGTAGTGCATTTTAATAATAGTACAAGATTTAAAATTTTTCACACTATAACACCATCTACTGGACAATGGGCACCTGTCAGTTAAGCTGAAATTTTGCAAATATGGTCACATGAATTAATTGTTGATGTCCGAAAGTGATATTTTTTAAACTATTCTCACCATAAATGACAAACACAGTGGCAAGAAAAAAGTGAACCCTTAAGCTGCTACATGTCTGAATGTTGGAATAACAAATTAAAACATAAATAAAAATTCAGGCTTCCGCATATAAAAAAAATTCTAAATTGATGTTCTTTAAAAACATAGTGAAAACTCATTTCACCAAGTTGTAGAGATTATTTTTCAGTGTGAGTTTGAAGGACATCATTTTAGACATCTTACTACACGGAAGCCTTTTTTTTAATTTGATGTCATTCCAACATTCAGACGTGTAAGAGCTCAAACATTCAGAGACGTTTTCTTGGCTTTTCAAAGCTTTGTGTTTGACTCATTACTTGCACACTGATGACATTACAATTTTTTAAAAGTAGAACTGAACACGTCTTTGATTAGGAATAAATAAAATGCACAGTTTGCACAAATCACAAGTGATGGGAAGATTTTAAATGTGTAAACACGCTGCCACAGAAACAAATAAATAACCTGATGGAAATAAGAGAAAAGACCGTGTGGCTGTACCTGTCTCTTGGTACTGGATTCACCTTGCAAGCCTCCAGCAGGAAGCGCACCACCTCCACGTGTCCTAAAGACAAATACAAGAGCACAGAAACAAACAAACAAATAAAAACTTCAATCTATTTTACAGTGATAACAGAGAGGAACACTGGATCTGAGCCCACGGCCCCGACTGCCCCTCCGGCTCAGGGGACAGTTATATCGCTGCAGGTGGTAAGATGGAGTGTGAGATCAACACACAGATTGGGGCGGAGACTGCCGTTTTATGGACGCTGTACTGGACCGTCGTGGTGAAGGAGGAGCCGAGTCTGTCCATTTACGCTCCAACACTGCAAATTATTTGATTCTTGCCAAGAAAAAAACAAAAAACAAACTTAAATTTAGAAGTGTTGAATAATTTATCTTGTTTTAAGTTAATTTCTTATTTTAAGTGTTCAACATGCTTATTTCTAGATTTAACAATCTTCATTCAAGAATCTTATCTAGTGAAATTATCTTGCTTCATGGACAGAATTTCACGTGTTTTAAGTTCCTTTTCCCTCAGATTTAGGGTTTTATCTTATTTTTAGTCACCCCTTTTTTCTTTTTTTACAGTGTATCCTCATCCATGGTCATGAACTTTAACTGAAAGATAAGATCACGGATACAAGCAGCAGAAATGAGATTCCTCTGTCGGGTATCTGGGCTTACACTCCTGGACAGGGTGAGAATGTCGACCATCCAGAGGGACTCTGAGTAGAGCTGCTGCTTCTTCATTAGTGTTGTGACGTTCGCGAACGAGCCGATTCTTTTGAATGGCTCTTTAATATGAACGAAGGGAGCCGAGTCGCAGCTGAATTCAGACCAAAATTCTTTTCAACATATTATAATGGGGTTATAATCAGTATTTCCAAATAATTCAAACTCAGATAATGGTTGATAATGGCTGTGATATCAGATTTAAAGTGAATAGAAAAAAGAACATGTGCAATACAAAAACTTTCAAAATCAAAAAATATATGGAAAGAACAAAAACAAATGGTGCTTGTCTTAATGACCTTTCATTCATTTTTGTGTTTCTCAGCATGGGTTTCCTTGGTTATTTACAATGTGTTACCGCCATCTACTGGCTACTTTAAGCAACAACAGGTTTGGTTTAATGTCAGGTTTCTATTCCCTGTTCTCTTCTCGTTTGAAACGAGATTTCAGTCAGTCAACACCAGTCTTTTGCCTGAGCGTGCTGTTCTCCCCAAGGATTCATGTTTTCGATGTCCACTGCTGGCAGAAAACGTAGGGAGACACAGAATAGGGGAGCAAATTTGAAAAGTGACATTGAGATGGCTCATTTCTCTCTCTCAATATTTTTAGGCTTAATTATCAATTTATGTCACAAATGGCACTATGAATTTCTAACCAGAATGCATTGTAATGGCAAAGTGTGCATGCATACTGCAGCATGCACCACCACGAATGCGCACATGGCGGAAATTGATAATTAAGCCTAAAATACTTTAAAAAAAAAATAAAATAAAAATAAAAATAAAAAAAAAAGCCATATGAGCCAGTTTTTTGAACGGCTCTTTGAAAGGAACGAGCCATAAAGATCCGGATCCCCCACAAAGAGCAATAAATCCCATCTCTATTCTTCATGTAGAAAAGAAGTTGAGTGGTTCAGGCCACTCAACTTCATATGTAGTTCAGTCAACCAGCAAAAGAAAGTTCTGAGTGGTAATTATATTTTGTGAAGCGGCAACAGCCAGCTAGTGTGAAATATGTCCAGAGCACTGGGTAAGACACACTCCTTCACTTCCAGACCGTCGTAGTCAGAGTTATGAACATCTATTCTTTAGATTTTATAAACTCAGGATTGTGTGTCCCCCTTTTAAAAAACTGTAAGTATGATGGTTTTCTGTGTGTGTGTGTATGTGTGTGTGTATGTGTGTTCCATCTTGAGTTTGAGACCACAACTTGTTCCTGCTGGGAACGAGTCAGACTATGTGACCTGAGAAGCCACACCCATATGGACTAACTCTCCTAAAATCAGCCCGATGAAGACCGTGTGTGTATCTACAGTCGACGGTCTGATGAACCGCGTTAAACAAATCGACAGCACACGGAGCTACACTTAGCGGGAGTTCAGGTAATGATGATGTTTCTTTCCCGTCTGTATCCGCTCAGTTAGAGTTCCTCTCACAGACTCTGTTGTACGTTTGCCGTCTTTAATTTTGTCAACTTCCTGCTACTCTTCAGTTGAACACAGACGATCTCCATTTGTCACGATGCCTTCAAATTATTCATAGCAGATGTTTACGTTCTAAATAATGCTTTCACGGACTCTTTGGAATGACGTCAAAGGCAACATCTGTCCCCCAGGAGACATCTGCTTCCACCGGCAGTGTGTGTGTGTGTGTGTGTGGTAGGCGTAGACGTTACCTTCAGCCGCCGCCACATGAAGCGCTGTTCTGGAGTCGTAGTCCCTCTGTTCCATGTCCATGGCTGACAGAGCAAACCTACACACATTAACCAAAGGACCTTTAAACTGGGGGCGGCACCACTAATGAAAACTGACCAGTCGGGTGTTAGTTAGTCCCAGACAACTACTACCACTAGTCCCCCCCCCCCCCCCCCCCCCCCACTTTAAACACACACAACCACTAACAAAGTGGAAATATGCAAAATTCAGAAGTGAACATTAGCTCCGTCAAACACGGCAGTAATAACAAGGACGTCACACCAGACACAGATCAAACCCACCGCGGCCCGAGGGAACGCCTGACCGATAACTAAATGTATGTTCACCGTTTTCCCAGAATTTCTCTAATTTTGTTATGCGTCTGTAAAGTGATGGACTTGTTTTCTGTGTGAGGTCACTGATTTCTGTGTGTGTGTGTGTGTGTGTGTGTGAGAACCAAAGCACTACATTTTGTTTGATGTCTGTCACTTAAACAGTCAACAAAAATTAAATATGTTCTGTTGGATTTCTGGAGTTCTGTTGGCTTCGTCAAATCAGGACCTTCAGCGTGCACTGGGGCGGTTTGCAGCCGAGTGTGAAGCGTCCGGGATGAAAATCAGCACCTCCAAATCCGAGGCCATGGTTCTCGACCGGAAAAAGGTGCTTTGCCCTCTTCAGGTCGGTGGAGTGTCCTTGCCTCAAGTGGAGGAGTTTAAGTATCTCGGGGTCTTGTTCACGAGTGAGGGACGGATGGAGCGTGAGATCGACAGACGGAACGGTGCAGCATCTGCAGTGATGTGGTCGCTGTATCGGACCGTCGTGGTGAAGAGAGAGCTGAGTAGGGGGGCAAAGCTCTCGATTTACAGATCGATCTACCTTCCGATCCTCACCTATGGTCATGAGATTTGGCTCATGACCGAAAGAACGAGATCGCGAGTACAAGCGGCCGAGATGAGTTTCCTCCGCAGGGTGGCTGGGTGCTCCCTTAGAGATAGGGTGAGGAGCTCGGTCACTCAGGAGGAGCTCGGAGTCGAGCCGCTGCTCCTCTACGTCGAAAGGAGTCAGTTGAGGTGGCTCGGGCATCTTTTCCGGATATCCCCTGGACGCCTCGCTGGAGAGGTGTTCCGGGCACGTCCCACTGGGAGGAGGCCCCGGGGAAGACCAAGGACATGCATCTCTCGGCTGGCTTGGGAATGCTTTGGGGTTCCTCCGGAGGAGCTGGGGGAGGTGTGTGTGGATCGGGAGGTCTGGGCGGCTTTGCTTGAGCTGCTGCCCCCGCGACCCGACTCCGGATAAAGTGGAAGAAAATGGATGGATGGATGAACAGTTGACCAAACGTTCTAAAATCAAATGACCGATTTGTATTTTTAAAGAGGGTTTTTTTTTTTTCCAGAGAAGTGTTTGTGTTCACCTCCTGAGGGTGGAAACGTCTCCTGTGAAGGCAGCAAACAGCAGACTGACCACTGACTTGGCCTGCAGAAACAGACAGACATCTCACACACACACACACACACACACACACACACACACACACACACACACACACACACACACAGCGCAGAGAAAGAAAAGAAATGGGAAACAACTTCTACTCAGCTTCAGTCACTTTTCAGTGCCATAAATTATTAGATTATATTGAATGATTTTGCAAAATGTCCTTCAATTTAAAACAAACAAAACCCAAATATTTAAACATTAAAGTTACAGTATGTAGGATTGAGGGTTGTCAGCAGGACACTGACATATGAACATTCACAACAATTTGTTCATTAGTGTAGAATTAATTACCTGCAAGTATGAACAGACATGTTCAGGAGCTGAGAATGAGCCTGTCAAGTCTACAAGGGGGCGGGCCCAAAACAGAGGCCGCCATATTGATACAGGAGCCCAAAAGGAACATACTTATGCCACCACCTGCATTTTCCAGCACTGCTAGAAGATTGAAGAAGAGGACTCGGTGGTTGCTGCCTGGTTGCTTGTGCAGGCGAACGGGTTTCAGAACACTTTTTTTTTCTTTAAATAGAGCATTGCACATTTTGCTTTTCACAACAGAAGGTGAGAGAGAGCACGGATCCCCACCACCAAGGCACTAAAAATGTGTAAATAAAATCATGACAGGATGATGATTATGATGCTAAATCCTACATACTGTAGCTTTAAGGATGTTGCCCTCAGCTGACTCCAATTATAGACAAAATTATGTTCAGTCAAAAATCTGACAGAAATCAACATAATGTAGCTGTGACCCAATTCCTTATTTCTTCTATATGTACATATATACACATTTTTCTTTTGATGGGACCTCGTGCTAAACCTGAAGAGTCTCAACTACTTTCATTTGTGGCTAAAAATGTCAACAGTGTTCTGTTTGGTTCTGCTTCAAACTGCCTCCAGTCATCATCCATCTCAGTGACAGATACCACAGCCATTTTCAGATCTCTCCAGAGATGTTCAGTCGGATTCAGGTCTGGGCTCTGGCTGGGCCACTCAAGGACATTCACAGAGTTGTCCTGAAGACACTCCTTTGATATCTTGGCTGTGTTTAGGGTCATTGTCCTGCTGAAAGATGAACCGTCGCCCCAGTTTGAGGTCAAGCGCGCTCTGGAGCAGGTTTTCATCCAGGATGTCTCTGTACATTGCTGCATTCATCTTTCCCTCAATCCTGACTAGTCTCCCAGTTCCTGCTGCTGAAAAACATCTCCACAGCATGATGCTGCCACCACCATGCTTCACTGTAGGGATGGTGCCTGGTTTCCTCCAAAAATGATGCCAAAGAGTTCAATCGTTGTCTCATCAGACCAGAATTTTGTTTCTCCTGGTCTGAGAGTCCTTCAGGTGCCTTTTGTCAAACTCCAGGTGGGCTGCCATGTGCCTTTTACTAAGGAGTGGCTTCTGTCTGGACACTCTACTATACAGGCCTGATTGCTGTAGAGATGTTTGTCCTTCTGGAAGGTTCTCCTCTCTCCACAGAGGAATGCTGGAGCTCTGACAGAGTGACCATTGGGTTCTTGGTCACCTTCCTGCGTAAGGCCCTTCTCCCCCGATCGCTCAGTTTAGACGGGCAGCCAAATCTAGGAAGAGTCCTGGTGGATCTGAACTTCTTCCATTTACAGATGGAGGCCACTGTGCTTATTGGGACCTTCAAAGCAGCAGAAATGTTTCTGTACCCTTCCCCACATTTATGCCTTGAGACAGCTGTCTCTGAGGTCTACAGACAATTCCTTTGACTTCATGCTTGGTTTGTGCTCTGACTGTCAACTGTGGGACCTTATATGTAGACAGGTGTGTGTCTTTCCAAATCATGTCCAAATCAACTGAATTTACCCCAGGTGGACTCCAATTAAACTGTAGAAACATCTCAAGAATGATCAGTGGAAACAGGAGGCACCTGAGCTCAATTTTGAGCTTCATGGCAACGACTGAATACTTATGTACATGTGATTTCTTAAACTTATCTTAAAAATCTTAAACTTTTTCACAGTCATTATGGGGTGTTGTGTGTAGAATTTTGAGGAAAAAAAAGATTTCATCCATTTTGGAATGGGGCTGTAACATAAAATGTGGAATAAGTTAAGTGCTGTGAATACATTCTGGATGCACTGCAGTTCTACAGTAAAAGTACCATCATTTATACTGCGAGCAGGAACAAAGTAAGAGCAGAAACATGGTAAAAGAAGCAACACACACCAAGTTGGAACACAATAAAAAGAGCACCCCAGCTTATCATAAGTAATCATACAAGTACTGTAGCAGGAGTAAAACTAGCTTAAAAGTATACTCTAAGCAGCACCACAGTATACTCCAAGCAACAGCAGAGTAAAAGTATCACCACATTAAAAGTAGCAACATAGGTTTACTGTGAGTGTAACATCACAGCTCTAAACTCCACAGTAAACGTAACATCACAATAATGCAAGTAGTAACGCAATAAAAGATGGAACCGATTAAAGCATCACAGAAGTTGCAATGCAGTAAAATGTAAAATAACTAAAGTTTAGCTTAAGTAGCCTTGTGATCAAAATTCTGTAGCAGTAAAACAAGTAGCACCACGGGGAGTATTACTCCACACGTTAAAGCAGCACCACGGGGGAGTATTACCCCACACGTTAAAGCAGCACCACGGGGGAGTATTACCCCACACGTTAAAGCAGCACCACGGGGGAGTATTACCCCACACGGGAACACAGTAATAGCAGCACCACGGGGGAGTATTACCCCACACGTTAAAGCAGCACCACGGGGGAGTATTACCCCACACGGGAACACAGTAATAGCAGCACCACGGGGGAGTATTACCCCACACGGGAACACAGTAATAGCAGCACCACGGGGGAGTATTACCCCACACGTTAAAGCAGCACCACGGGGGAGTATTACTCCACACGTTAAAGCAGCACCACGGGGGAGTATTACTCCACACGGGAACAGTAATAGCAGCACCACGGGGGAGTATTACTCCACACGGGAACACAGTAAAAGCAGCACCACGGGGGAGTATTACTCCACACGGGAACACAGTAAAAGCAGCACCACGGGGGAGTATTACTCCACACAGGAACACAGTAAAAGCAGCACCACGGGGAGTATTACTCCACACGGGAACACAGTAATAGCAGCACCACGGGGGAGTATTACTCCACACGGGAACACAGTAAAAGCAGCACCACGGGGGAGTATTACTCCACACGGGAACACAGTAATAGCAGCACCACGGGGGAGTATTACTCCACACGTTAAAGCAGCACCACGGGGGAGTATTACTCCACACGTTAAAGCAGCACCACGGGGGAGTATTACTCCACACGTTAAAGCAGCACCACGGGGAGTATTACTCCACACGGGAACACAGTAAAAGCAGCACCACGGGGAGTATTACTCCACACGGGAACACAGTAAAAGCAGCACCACGGGGGAGTATTACTCCACACGGGAACACAGTAATAGCAGCACCACGGGGGAGTATTACTCCACACGTTAAAGCAGCACCACGGGGGAGTATTACTCCACACGTTAAAGCAGCACCACGGGGAGTATTACTCCACACGTTAAAGCAGCACCACGGGAAGTATTACTCCACACGGGAACACAGTAAAAGCAGCACCACGGGGGAGTATTACTCCACACAGGAACACAGTAAAAGCAGCACCACGGGGGAGTATTACTCCACACGGGAACACAGTAATAGCAGCACCACGGGGGGAGTATTACTCCACACGGGAACACAGTAAAAGCAGCACCATGGGGGAGTATTACTCCACACGGGAACACAGTAATAGCAGCACCACGGGGGGGAGTATTACTCCACACGGGAACACAGTAATAGCAGCACCATGGGGGGAGTATTACTCCACACGGGAACACAGTAATAGCAGCACAACACAACTGCAATTAGGAAGACAGAAAAAGCAGTATCGCAGTATCACAGTATACTGTAAGCATTTATTAAAAATTTTATTACATGAAAACAAAAACTTTGGGACTTTTGTCCGGTGACTGTCTGGTTTAAGTGAGTTTTACTGTACATGGGACTGAACAATAAATTTACCTCTTAAAGCTTTAATGATGAAGTCGCTTCCGTCCCACACAGCAAAATTTTCCCAAATTTTTCCTTCTGTTTGAATCTGAAGGGAATCTGTACATTTTGAAGTCCTTATGTCTAGTTGTTCCGCCAATTGCACAACAACCCTACATTTTCAGCAAATAAATAAATAAAATAGCTGATTTACATGCAGACAGATTAACAGCCAACACTATTTGATGGCACCAGGAGTCACATGGCTGATTTTTTTTCAACTGATGTCACCACTCTACCTAGGCACACTAGTTCCCGCCACCTCCTCCTTTGTTGCTGTGCTCATTTTTATGTCGCATAAAATTCTATTCATAGTTTTTAGCAAAAGTTTTACGTATTTTTCCACTGATATGCAAAATTAAAGTCGAACAGCAAAATAATGATTAAATCCCCACTTCCTATGACGTCACTACTGGGCAGATTCTACCCAGCTTTGGTCGCGTTTGTCTGCCTCAGTTTACGCCCTAGTGGAGGATGTGGGAGCCAGTCAGTAAATGTCCGATATAACCAAAGAAAACTACAAACATTAACAAACTGCCCACACTATAAACAGTTCTGACTAGAGTTATTGTTCTACAATAATACAGAGATCCAATTTTTAAATGCAAAATGCTTGCGACAGGTCGCTTAACAGTAAACAACCAATAAAAAGTGAGTTAAGATTTTGATTCAAGAGCGGGGGGGGAGACAAGATATTGTGAGAGGAACAGATAAGTGTTTTATTCCATTTCATACATGAGAAAGAAACACAAAGCAAAATAATCTTTCATGTCTGCTATTCCATCACAGCTAAACAAACAAGCATTTGCTCAGAATTATGAAGGAAGACAAACTAGCAGGATTTTCTTAAGAATGACAGAAGCAGACAGGACAGTTCATGGAGACTTTACAATTATAAGCACCACAGACCAGGAAATAAAAAAAATTAAAAATTATATATATAAGTGAATGAACTTGGAACTGCACAGTTTGATCTACTTTGTGTTTTAAGGAGATGTACAATATTCAACTATTAACACTTTACAACCCACTTAACTCATCTTTACAAAGTCCTTGTTTTTTGTTTTAATTTTAAAACAGTTATAATTACAGACATTCACAGCAAAAGATCTGAACTTCTTACATTTCCAAGCTCATCAAGTTGTAATGGATACTTTTATTTGTAAGCAATTTCCATGGAAATAAAATTAAACATGTTAAACAACATTCATATGGTTGGAAAGTTTAAAAACAAACTGATTACATTTAAAAATCATACAAAACATGCATGCAAGAAGAAGAGTGACAATTCATAGAAAGTAAGATGTCAGAAAACATTACATACATGATATATATATATATATATATATATATATATATATATATATATATATATATATATATATATTAAAAAAAACAGATTTTAATCAGAAATACTGGTAACTGCATTCAAAAGTCTGATTGTATGTTTTAATTATTACACTTCAGGAGTGCAAAAAAAAAATGATACAGATGACAAACTGAGTTTCAGCATAGATAAGAAAAAAAAAAAAAATAGCCATGTAGTCAGAAAAAGTAGCCAAAAATCTCAAAGCTTAAAACTTGACCTGGAACTGTAGCGATGCTGGATAAGAACATGTGCAGGCAAAACTGAAAACCCAACAATCACCTGCCATCACGCCGAGCAGGAACAGTACTGGGGTGGAAATGGTAAATTTTGTAAAATTTTCCATTCACACCAAACTACACTGAGCATTTTTCTTGGTGTATTGGTTGTCCAGCATTTAACCATGTGCACACCTACAGCGGCATGGTCTCACTTTGAAATCCCTCCAAACAATCCAGTGAAGCAAGCAACACGTGAAAAAATACAACATAAAAAAAAATAAAGAATCAATTCACCAACAAACAACTCTTCTTTTTGAATACTGTATTTACTCATATACACACACACACACACACACACACACACACACACACACACAGTACAGAGGAAATTAAACATCTGAAGTCCGTTAAAGACGACAGGAGCGTCGCTCTAAAATAAAAATATTACAAACACTACAAGTTGAGAGCTTACAAGAAATAAAAGTTTCTCTTTTTAACTTTGCACAACAAATATGTAACAACGCTGACCTCAGCTAAACCCGCCAACCGTCACCACACACACACACACCGCGTGTGCACGTTAATCAGTGGATTAATTAACGGGTTAAACTGTTCCCTAAACAACAGGGTGACCTTTAAAGCACCAACTAACATGACCTCTACAGGCACATACAACCCAAAGTTAAAATACGTACAATCAAAATCCAACATGTTCCAAAAAGAAACTGGGAAGGGAGCAATTTATTGTAAATATAAGGATTAAATCATCACCTTTCACAGTTTTCTTGAGACAAGTCAAGGGGATAAACATGAACATTTCCAAGTCACTGAATCTCCCTGTGCACGTGTCCTCTTGTCCTCTTAGCTGCAGGTTGGCTTCCTAACTAAAAAATTTAATAAAAAAATAAAATAAATTGCAAAACAGCAAGCAGAGGATAATCAAACCCCACTGCAATCCATCTGCAAGTACACGGTCATCCTGGAGCGTGTCACCCACCAGCTGGAGTGTTGGGATCATGGGTTATAAAATTTTGGAAGATTCAAAATTTCAACAGATAAAATAAATAAATAAAAATCAATCATCGGGAACCCGGCCGGGTCACCGGTAAACTTGCAGCAGCTTAACCGGCTGCAAGATGACGGCATCAGATTTGTACCAAACAGTGATGTAGATCAGTACCTGATCGGTGATCCTAAAGCTCACCACGGCAAACTATTCCATCTTGTGAAGAGGTGTCACTACCAGCTTCAGCTCCGCCCCTTTATGTGGCTTTGGATGCCACCTGCTTCCTATCTGGAGAAAACCTGGAAACTGACTGAATTTGAAGACTGCCTGCTTGACACAAACTGACCACTAGGCACCATACCGTTTGTATTTCTTAATGACTGATGGAAATGACGTGCAAGACATTCAGTGACTTGGACATGTTCATGTGTCCGTCACCTGACTTGTCTTAAGAAAACTTGCTATAAAAGTGATGACTTACCGTATTTTTTTGGAAGTTACTTTTTTCCTCCCTTTTACTAGTTTGAGAGGCCCTGCGACTTATACTTAGGTGCAACTTGCATTCCAAAAATTATGCCTTTATTATTCATAATAGTAACTACAGTATTTACGTCAGACTTCAATGCATGAAAGTCCGATATAAATACGATAAATACTGCAGTTATTATATTGCTTAGTGCTTTGATTCACAAAAATATAGTGCGTAGAAACATGCAACCAGCACAGTTCAAGGAATCTATGACATATAAAGTGACACAGTACTTGAAATCAAAGTCCCCAAAAACACAAATTATGAAAATAACCCAAAAATAGTATTTTCTAGCAATCATTTAAACCCTTGGCAACACATCTGGGAGAAACTGAATCATGGATGGTTGCTGGAGTCTAAATGGTTTTCCACAGAATGATATGTTCAAAGTGTGAAATCAAAGTTCTGAAAGTGGATTTTTCTCCCCAAAATCACAAATCCATGAACATGTCATATCTCAGCTCGTATCATGTAACAAAACTTATTACTACGTATCATCCCTATCAAATTCCAAGGGTCGATTTGAGGCCATATCAGACTAACCAGAAGCATAGTGTGGTCTCGACTCTCGCGTGCCGCCCGGCTTGCTCAGTCCTGATTATAAGAGTTTAATTAAAATAAAACATTTTTAAAGTTCAGTGAATATGAACACCATATACCATAAAATATTAATGTTATAGCCAATGTCAAAGGTTTTTTTTGTGTCAAAAACAGGTTTTTACCCCAAAAATAACATGGGAACAGGATAATAATACATCAAGTAATCATCCGGACAAAAGATGTTGGCACATATGGAATCTATGTCCACACTTAACTATAGTGCCTTAAAAAACCTTTGACGTCGGGTCCATGCGCACAATGACAAACGGCTCATTAATTACACTGACTCACCCTGCACATTAGTCAATAAACTCCAATATTTAAAGAATAAATACCAAATAGTAACACTAACACTGCACAAAAATCCCAAATTAATGAGCTGATAATACAAAGGAGAGAAAAAAAAAAAAAAAAAAAAGGTGCAGCACATATGGGTTTCCCCCCCTCATCGAGAGGCCGTGGGTGGGTGGGGTCTATTGGTTAAGCGATGGGGTTGAAACCAATGCGGTGAAAAAAAAAAAAGCTTAAATGCAGGAATGCACATATATTGACTAAACACACAACATAATATCTTTGGTTCATACAGTCTGCACTGAAATATAAGTCAAAGTGAATCTAACATCACTGCTTTTTGTCTTTTTGGATTTGCATCATCCCAACTTTTCCTAATATGAGGTTGTACTTCTAATACTTCCTGCTGCAGACGATGAATCCATCATCTTGGAATGCCTGAAGTGTGTTTTTACATGTTCTCAACTGCTGTTGAGAAGTGACACGTGTGTGCAGACGCACAGACGTGATGACGGCCTTGTGTGTGCACTCAGAGAACACGGACAATAATAGATAATTTACGGTGGCTTTTAAGAGCAAACCGTCTCAGTGGGAAAGTAACACTGACAACACAAACACTGACAACTAGTTAAACAAGATAATCGGACCTCAGAAGAGGTAAGTATATTTAAAGGACTGTTGTGAGGAGCGTGTGCTCCCACTGAACACCACATGGAGGAGACATTTTCCCACAACCACAGCCAAAAGCAGCTGAAAATATTGAGGTTTGCTCAACGAGCTGATGAGGAGAATGCAGTGATTAACCGATGTTTCCGTCATCACAAGTCAAACTGCTTTTGCCTTGCAGCAATCCTTTCTTTACTCACACACGACAACATCCACAGAAAAGTTCATGCTCTTCCTCGAGGCTCAGACACTGACAGCTCCTGAGCCAGAGGTCTGACTTTGTCTTGAATACACACGTCTCGTCCTCACAATGCCACCATCTATACCTGTATGTTCAAATGAAGGTTTGTGCAGCATTTTTATTGCAGAGGTATAGAGGATTTTTTTTTAAAGTCTCATCAAAAAAACGTCAAGTACGCTAAAAACAGTAGAAACTACACAGCGGCACAGCTGTAGTTCTCTTTGGATTCCCACAATCACCTCTGCAGTTCCGACACTGCATCACAAACAACGGTGGGAAAGTCCACACGGTCACATGAGTGACTTGAGCCCCTTTCACACATGCAGGCCTGTCACTCACATCGATCAGCGGGACATGCAGATATATGAGTCAAGTGAAATGCTGAGAAAGTTTCCACTGCTTTTGTCATACTCAGATACACAGGTGACAATGAAGGCACAGTACACAGCACTAAAGCTACTGATCAATCACCAAGAAATAATGATTTTCATAAGTCAATCAATCAATCAATGTAACTATCTCATTGATTAAGGTAGCTGTGTGCATGAATCTATGTGGGCATGCATATGACCGTGGGGACAAAATTAAACCACAATATTCCATGGAAATTTATGATCACAATATTTATGACGATATAGGACAAATAAAATACTAAATAACAGTCAGAGGCAGACCGGCTTCTCACTGTCAGACATGACTGGGCTCGTGTCATTACATGAGGGAATGTAAATGAGAACTTTCACAATTTTAAGTAGCGAACTGACAATGCACGTAATGGAAAAACATGAATTTCTTAAAAAAAATACAATAAAATTTAGAAATTAAAAAAACATTTAGCAGGACTCATCCACACATGGTAATGACGACTGTTGGGATGATGGGTTAACGCCGTTACAGGTCATTTGGTGGATAATGATCTGCTATTAGTAAGCCCAAAATTAATGTCACTGCCGAGTGTGTCAAGCAGAACATTGCTGTCAGATTTCTCTGTGTGAAGGTTTTAAATCGGGGGAGCATTTGTGCAGGTTAAAAAAATAAATAAACAAACCCCTGTGTGAGAGTCGAGTTACTACCAGCTAAAACCTGCCACTTTGGCAGACTGCAGCACTGAGCTAATTACATGCAAGCACAGCAGGGCCTGTTTGTGGACGGCTGAAGCACAGCCTGTATATTTTTTGGACAAAGCCCATAGGTTTACTATAGAGACCCGGAACAGCTGATATGAAGCAGCTCCACTGATTCACAATGAACTCATTAATGCATAAAGCGTGGGTGGCACACTGTGATGAAAGAAGCCCCTCCCTTTGAGTCCAACTGCCAAAACTAACAGGCTAACCTCAGTTCAGGTGTTTATGAAATATTTTTGGGGACTGCGTGGTGGTTCTCCTAAAGATTTACATTGTTGTGGCTATTAAACGTTATGAGCCCCATATTTTCTCAGTAATCATGCAATAACGGGAATTAATTTAAAGCTGTGGCTGGTAATGTGGACAGCAGCAGGAGTGTGTGTGTGTGTGAGAGACTGGAGAGAAAAGAAAGTTTCACGTAACAAGAAGTTTTTTCTGAAAATAATATTTTCAGCTTAAAGTGCTCAGCACACGTGGGGGCGGTGGGGGGTGGAAAGCTCTGGCAACATGAAAACTTAAGGTCGGTGACTGTTTGGGGAATGTACACGACGACCTTCAAATGAAGGTGAAACTGGTGACGAGTGGATCACTGCAGTGACACTGTGCTGTTTAGGAACTTGTGTTTGTAAGCAGTGTTAAATGCTTATATAAGTCTCGTCTCAACATTCATTCATTTACTGAACCCACTTGGTCCAGTTTGGGGTTACATGGGGCTGGAGAACCTCCCAGTGCTCACTGGGCGAGAGGCAGGATGTAGCTGATCTATGGCGAAGTCTCTTCCTATTTCCACACAACAGTAACCCGCCTGACTACACCTCATGTTTATAACTACAAGCCAACGGGCAGACAGACCAGGTCAGAGTCATTCACTGTTTAAAGTACGGTGTGGGGAAAAAACAAAAAAAAACGCAACTGTCAGGTGGACACCACCAATGACACTTGCTGTGCGCCATTTTTCCCCAGATGGAAGATTGGGCCTTATGTCCAAGTAGAGCATTTTCCTGTGCAAGATCAAACATGCTCATGTTTGAGTGTTGACGATGAAAGAACATAACTAAACCCATGACAAGGGAATGTCCGCATATCACCCATCTGCAAGGCAGCTGCTTTCAGGAGACAGCGATGGACCACTAGTGGTTCTGGGTACCTGCCAACTGGAAACCAGTTTGGTTGTGTAGAGTGTTAGCTGCAGCACCAGGACATGCTGCAAGACGCAAGACCTGCACTCCATGTTAAACCAAAAACACTGTTGGCCACCGCAGGGACAAGAGAGGAACAGTTGGGTAAAGGAAAGTTTCAGATTAACTGATGAAGGTGGTGAGTGAAGTCATCTATGTGCACAGGCTCTCCTGGGCCATGCACTAAAATGTTCTTTCAAGACAACGTCCATGATCTAACAGCAGCATTATGAGGACAGAGGATCACAGACTCTGCTTGAGGTATATCAAGGTGAGAACATGAGACTTGAACATCGGTGCACCTGGTAGACCTGCTTTCTTCGGGCACGCATGTGTGAAAGGAGCTTTAAAAATACACACAGACTGAACAGGAAAATGTCTGAGGTTGAAAATACTTTCTCAGCATGAGACGACCCAGCAAGTTCCACAAAACAAGTGCTGACTTTAGAACACTAACATTAACATGATTTACACACTTGAGCTCAACATTTATACCAAAAAGCCACATCATACAGAATATTTTTGAGCGACTACGACACAGAAGTGCTAATATTTTATCTGCCGCTATCAAAAGTCTTGCTACAACAAGGAATCCTTTGCAAGAATTAGTCAGCTGCATAATTAAAGAGTGCTGGTTTAAATTCTGACTGTACACAAGTGCCAAACACACACACACACACACACACACACTTCCTTTGGTTAAAACAAATGCAGTTTCCAACTGATCTATACCCAACATTTTAAAGAATATTTAAAGTTTTCACTGAGGTAATAAAAAAAACTGAATGAAAGCAAGGAGATAAAACACGACCCCACACACTGCACATAGAGTCTTCACACGCAATAAGTTGGCGGAAAATAGAGGTCAGACCTGGAATTTGGAGAGGGAAAAAAAAAAAAAAAAAATTAAGCAACATCACTTTTAATTCACAATAAGAGAAGCTCCCTGGAGCATCCAGGGTGTAACACCTTCAGAGTCAATAAAAATAATGCACTTCATTACTTATATAAATATTGAGAGTGCAGCTGAGAGAAGTCGTGGTTCAAGAGGTGGGACGAGGGACGAGGCTGGGTGCGGGTGGTGAGGGGACTCGTGGGTTTCCTTTCTAGTTGTGCTCCCCGGCATTGTCCATCCTATAGACTACAGTGGTGGCGCTGTCCTCATGAGACTCCGTGGGTGACACCTTTTTCCACAGAGGGGCTTTCAGAGCTAGCTCTTGTTGGAGACTCTCGTAATCCATGGGTCCAAAGGTTTGCTGCTGTTTTAATCGACACGAATAACAAATTAGTCTCTGCAGTGTCTCGCTTTGTGTGTGTGTTGCACAGAGATACTGGATGTGCAGGTGTGTATCGGGTTTTGCTGAGACATGTCTTGCAAATTTAGACCCAATCTATCATGATCTGCAAATGCCAGGTGTTTCTGCAGCAACTGCTGAGAAAAACAGCACAAAAATGAATAAATAAATAAAAACAACAAACCTTTAGCCTCTAGTGCTTTAAGATTCTGAGCTCTGAGGAACTTTTTTCCCCTCACCGATGTGTGCAGTGGCACAATTCACATTTAACAGAGTAGAACTCCATGATCCAGCTGCTTTGTTGAGATTACTATCTGATGTCAAAAGTCGTGCGTTTATGTCCGTACACTTACTGGCCACTTCATTAGGTACACCTGCTTTAAACACACACAGCTAATCAGCAAATCACACGGCAACAACTCAATGCATTTAGGCATCTAGACGTGGCAAAGACGACTTGCTGAAGTTCAAACTGAGCATCAGAATGGAGAAGAAAGGGGATTTAAGTGACTTTGAACGTGGTGTGGTAGTTGGTGCCAGACGGGCTGGTCTGAGTGTGTCAGAAACTGCTGATCTACTGGGATTTTCAGGCACAACCATCTCTACGTTTTACAGAGAATGATCCAAAAAAAGAAGATATCCTGTAAGCAGCAGTTGTGTGGATGAAAGTGCCTGGTATGGAGAGGTCACAGGAGAACTGGCATATTGGTTGAATGGCTGACTGCATGATGGCATCATGTCCATATGGACCAACATCTCGAGGAATGTTTCCAACACCTTGTTGAATCTATGCTATAAAGAATTAAGGCAGTTCTGAATGCAAAAGTGGGTCCAATCCGGTACTACCAAGGTGTACCTAATAAAGTGGCCAAGGAGTGTATGTGCCCCCCCCACACACACACACCAAGGCCATGTGTGGTCTTACCCGTTGGTCTCCTCCTTCTCTACGAGGGTCGTGTTTCTTGGAAAAGTGCCTCAGATTGTCGTAGTTATGGAAATTAAAATGATCCACAAGGTCCTGGAATTAAGAAAAAACATATTTGAAGAGTCGAGTCCTCAACATAAACTGAAAAAGTACACTCAGAGGACAAATACCTCCACCAAAGCCAAACCATCACTAGACCTTTAATTTAATTTCTGATAACGCCCTCTCCCTTCAGCGGGTAACCAGAACAATATGAAATGTCCAAACTACCATTTTGGGATAAAATGGAGGGACAGGTTTTCTGGAGCTTTTACTTCATTCAGTACTAATTAAGCTCTCAGGCCTATAGCCAAGAGCTTAAATTTCCCTCCCCCCCTTGGGGGTGGGGGTAGTGAAAGTGGACCTCTTTTAGCATTTTATGATGTCCAGGAGCTGTAATCATTTTCATATTTTTTGTCTTTCCTCATTTTAAAGCTAGAACCCAAAACAGAGCCAGTAATGCAGAGGTTAGACATTACATTAAAAAAAAGATAGTTTCACATCCCACTTTAGTTTGAAGAAAAGTTAAATTAAACTAATTTTATATGGCTCATCAATTAAACATAGTCCAGAACTATAGAAAAACTTAGGCCCAGTGTAATACTGATTTAAAATTGTAGCTGTTAAAATTATTATGTAGTAGCAGTAGTAGTAGCATGAAAAATGTCTTCAAAAGTGGCCCTTTAATCAAAGGGTATTGTGAAGGGCACACCCCCCCCAACAACACCCTCTTTGTGCCTGGATGCGCCCCTGGCTTGCGGTCTGAGCAGGAACAATCAATAATTTGACTATTTATGTACAACCCCTGGCAAAAATTATGGAATCACCGGCCTTGGAGGATGTTCATTCAGTTGTTTAATTTTGCAGATCACAGACATGACACAAAACTAAAGTCATTTCAAATGGCAACTTTCTGGCTTTAAGAAACACTATAAAAAAAATCAGGAAAAAAAAAAAATTGTGGCAGTCAGTAACTTACTTTTTTAGACCAAGCAGGGGGGGGGGGGGGGGGGGGGGGGGGGGAGAATGGAATCACTCAATTCTGAGGAAAAAATTATGGAATCATGAAAAACAAAAGAACGCTCCAACAATCACTAGTATTTTGTTGCACCACCTCTGGCTTTTATAACAGCTTGCAGTCTCTGAGTCATGGACTTAATGAGTGACAAACAGTACTCTTCATCAATCTGGCTCCAACTTTCTCTGATTGCTGTTGCCAGATCAGCTTTGCAGGTTGGAGCCTTGTCATGGACCATTTTCTTCAACTTCCACCAAAGATTTTCAATTGGATTAAGATCCAGACTATTTGCAGGCCATGACATTGACCCTATGTGTCTTTTTGCAAGGAATGTTTTCACAGTTTTTGCTCTATGGCAAGATGCATTATCATCTTGAAAAATGAATTCATCATCCCCAAACATCCTTTCAATTGATGGGATAAGAAAAGTGTCCAAAATATCAACGTAAACTTTTGCATTTACTGATGATGTAATGACAGCCATCTCCCCAGTGCCTTTACCTGACATGCAGCCCCATATCATCAATGACTGTGGAAATTTACATGTTCTCATCTTTATAAATCTCATTGGAACGGCACCAAACAAAAGTTCCAGCATCATCACCTTGCCCAATGCAGATTCGAGATTCATCGCTGAATATGACTTTCATCCAGTCATCCACAGTCCACGACTGCTTTTCCTTAGCCCATTGTAACCTTGTTTTTTTCTGTTTAGGTGTTAATGATGGCTTTCGTTTAGCTTTTCTGTATGTAAATCCCATTTCCTTTAGGTGGTTTCTTGCAGTTCGGTCACAGACGTTGACTCCAGTTTCCTCCCATTCGTTCATTTGTTTTGTTGTACATTTTCGATTTTTGAGAAATATTGCTTTAAGTTTTCTGTCTTGACGCTTTGATGTCTTCCTTGGTCTACCAGTATGTTTGCCTTTAACAACCTTCCCATGTTTGTATTTGCTGACTGAACAACCAACATCTTTTGCAACATTACATGATGATTTACCCTCTTTTAAGAGTTTGATAATCCTCTCCTTTGTTTCAATTGACATCTCTCGTGTTGGAGCCATGATTCATGTCAGTCCACTTGGTGCAACAGCTCTCCAAGGTGTGATCACTCCTTTTTAGATGCAGACTAACGAGCAGATCTGATTTGATGCAGGTGTTAGTTTTGGGGATGAAAATTTACAGGGTGATTCCATAATTTATTCCTCAGAATTGAGTGAGTCCATATTTTTTTTCCCCTCTGCTTGGTCTAAAAAAGTAACCGTTACTGACTGCCACAATTTTTTTTCTTGATTTCTTAAAGTATTTCTTAAAGCCAAAAAGTTGCCATTTGAAATGACTTTAGTTTTGTGTCATGTCTGATCTGCTTTTTTTCTACAAAATTAAACAACTGAATGAACATCCTCCGAGGCCGGTGATTCCAAAATTTTTGCCAGGGGTTGCATAAATTTTTTAGACATACGTCCACTATTAAACTTAAAATTAGCAACTTTTTTTTTTTTTTTTAAAGTATTCATAAACCTGAACCCACCAGACATGCTCAACCAGGAAGAGAGTTCTTCAATATAAGCATCATTTAAAAGACACATGAATACTTTCATAAAATCTGTGTTCCTTTTTGATTGCAGAAGAATCCATTAAAAAAAAAAAAAAAAAAAAAAAAAAACACACTACACCCCCCATGCCTTGCATCAAATCAGCAAACTGAAATGAAACTCAAATTTCAGCTGATGTGTGCGAGTATCATTTGAGCGGAGCATCAGAGATGATGGATCTGCTTCAGACTGACATTAATACTGAAGCAGTGAAAATCAGCGCAGACAGAAGACCCTCCTCCCCCCGGCTACACCTCAATATCCTGTCTGTGAATATGACAAACCGGACTGGTGACAAGATGCAGCCCCGGCAGAGGCCAAGTCCCACTGGAAACAAGTCCAACTTACTGCTGAGAACCCAAACACAGCTCTCACTTCGTGAGTACAGAGATTGGATGGCCCTGAGAAGGGACCCCCTCACTCCATACTCCACCAGCACCCCCCACAGTATCTCCCAGGAACCTGATAAATGCCTTCTTCAAGTCCACAAAACACAAGTAGACTGGGCATACTACCAGGCCACCTCCGGGATCCTTATAAGAGTGAAGAGCTGGTCGGTTGTTCCACGACAGAACCCGCAAGGATCCTCTTCCATCTGAGGTTTGACTATCAGCTGAACCGTCCGTTCCAGCACCCTGGAGAAGTTTACCAGGGAGGCTGAGTAGTGTGATGTCCCTGTAGCTGGCACAGGCTCCTTACACACTGAGCCGGACCTCCACACAATATTGACAAGACATCTCATCCAAGACAATCTCTCCACACCTACAGCCTTCATTTTTGGACAGATCTCATCAACCCCCAGGGCTCTGCCACTGCGAAGTTGTTTGACTACCTCAGTGACTTCCACCAGGGAAATGGATGATGATCTCCCAACACGTTCCAGCTCTGCCCCTACTATAGAGGGTGCTCCAGTCTGCTGCAGGAGTTCCTCAAAGTGTTCCATCCAGTACCCGATTACCTCCTCAGTTGAGGTCAACAGAGTCCCATCCTTACGTTTTCCTGAGGTGCCTCACGGTCCTCCAAAAGCACCTTGGTGCCAACCAAAAAGACCTTCTCCATTCCTGCTTCGAACTCCTCCCACACCTGCTGCTTTGCCTCCCTCACAGCAGAGGCACTTGGGTCTGTCGGTACCTTCCAACTGCCTCCAGAGTCCTCCAAGATAACATACCGCGGAAAGACTCCTTCAGTCGGACAGCTTCCCTGATCACTGGTGTTCCACCACGGTGTTTGAGGGTTTCCACCCCTTGAAGCACTTAAGACCTGCAGGCCATAGCTCCCCGCTGCAGCTTCAGCAATGGAAGCTTTGAACATTGCCCATTCTAGTCCAATGCTCCCAACCTCCACAGGGATGCTAGAAAAGCTCGGCCGGAGGTGCGAGTTGAACATCTGTCAGAGAGTAGGCTCCTGCAGACATTCCCAGTTCACCTGAACGGTCCGTTTGGGCTTACCAGGTCTCTGTCCAGATGGTGATCATTTGACAGCTCTACCCCTCTTCACCCAAGTGTCCAGAACATGTGGTCAATGATCCACAAAATGGATCATCAACCTTTGGCCTTGGGTGCTCTGGTACCATGTACACTTATGAGCATCCTTATGTTTGAACACTGTTAGTTATGGACAGTCCATTCCCAGCACACAAGTCTAATAACAAAAACGGCCACTCAGGTTTAGATCAGGGAGGCCATTCCTCCCAATCACAAAAATCTCCCAAAATTCCCTGTATAATTTCCTGTATTGTCATTTGTGTGTGTATCAGTGCACCTGATGCCAGCGGTTCCCCCTGTGGGTGGTGAGCCCACGAGGTTAAAATCATTACAGTAACCAGTTTTCACTGCAGACAAAAACTTACCTCTTCATGAGTTTATGTTTTTAAATTCCTGCACAGACTTTCAGTGAACTGCTGTCGTGTTTCTGGATATACGTACTGTGCAAAACTGTATCCCTCTGACAGAGTTTCCAAGCTTGTCCAGAGGAGGCGACCAGCACATGACACCCATTACGTTGGGTACAACCAGCAGGATCCCTCCTGCTACTCCGGACTTTGCAGGCAAACCAACCTGCAACAGGGAAAGACAACAATGGTTTACCTACATGAAGTTAACACCATTAAAAACAAAAAAGTAGTAGCAAGTTTTTGCGTCACTATCATTTTGAAGATGTGAATATGAGATAAATGAGATTCATCTCTTTACCAGCATAAACCTAGCAGAATGATTTGAAGACATGGGGGAAGACAACTTTACACAATTTTAAAATGTAACATAATTTGGGCAGAAAAGTGACTGAATGACAAAATGTTAGCAGCCAGATTCCAAGTTTTAACCTGGCATATAGAAATGTGGTTTATTTTACATCATGCATTTCCTGATTCTATTGGTTGAGATGGTGACATTCCAGCCATGTGCTGATTAAGGTACAGGAAAATTAGAAGTGATGATAATGAGGTGACAGCTGGCCAGATAGTACACCAAAGCACAAAACACCACCTACTATGTGTAAGCAACCTAACTGAAGATCAGACATCTCTTTGACCCTGTGGTTAGATTTAAACACTATGACCACTAAGTCAGCAAAGAGAAAAAAGAAAAACCCAAACTTAAATAAATTAAAATCCAAAATATGCCAACCATGGTTAACCCTTTCTTTAATACAGCCTGTTAAATGTGCACCGATGAATCATTGGTGTCTTACACCATAATGACACGGTGGTCTAGTGACCTCAACCTGTTTACAAAGAAATCAAAGCCCTTTGTTCCTTCAAACCTAAACCTTGTCCCACTTCAGTTATGGAGGAAGACCTAAGAGGTGGCTCTGCTGTACAGTCACACTGGGTCTGCTCCTCTGAGCAGTGAAGAGGCACATGCTGAGCAAATGGATGGGGTGTGACCTGAGCCACATGATGGATGGTGAATCTGGACCACTGCAGATACACGACAGCCAGAAGTGCCACTGCCAGAGGAGGTGATACAAGACTGACCTTGGACTCTGTGGGCTTGGCCTAAAGATGGACTTTTCACTTTTAGGTGTCCCCCCCTTTGTAACTACTTGCCACCTGTAAAATATAATTCCTCCAGCATGTCCTGGGTGTTCCCCTGGGCATCCTCCCAGTTGGATGTGCCTGGAAGAACTTCCACAAGGAGACGACCAAGTTGCATCCTCACCAGATGCCCGAATCACCTCAGGCGGCTCCATTTGAAGTGAAGAAGCAGCGGCTCTACTTGTCCTTCCCGGATAGTCAAGCATTTAACCCTGTCCAGGATTTTAAGCCCAGATGCCTAACAGAGTACTCTCAATCCCACCACCTCATTCTTTCAGCCATTCCCCAACGTTCAAGGCCAGAGGTGAGGACAGGAGTGTAAATCGACTGGGAAATTGAGAGTTTCGCTTTCTGGCTCAGTTCCTTCATTACCATGACAGTCCAGTACAGTGTCTGTAAAACATCAGACTTCACCCCAATCCATCTATCGAACTCATGGTCCAACTTATCCCCACTCAGTCGTTTTGACCGTTGGGGTTTTTCCATAATTATTGTATGGCTTTGCCTTACAATATAAAGCGCCTTGGGGCAACTGTTTGTTGTGATTTGGCGCTATATAAATAAAATTGATTTGACTCATGAACAAGACCCTGAGACACTCAAACCCCTAAACTTGAACCAATAACTCTCCCCTGACCCAGATGGGACAGTCCATCTTTTTCTGACAGAGAATCTTGATCTCAGATTTGGAGATGCTGATCCTCATCCCAGTTGATTCACACTCAGCCTCAAACCTGCCAGCTTTAAAGTCAATAACATGAAACAGAGACTACACTCAACTGCGAAGTGCAGACAAAATCTGATTTTATATAACATGACCAGTTTTAGACTGGTCAAGACTCACACCGTTCCAACTATGAACATTTTTAAGACCAGCTTCATTTGATTTCAGAACTTATGAAAATCAGAAAGGCTGAAAATATTTTCACACCGTCTCATTTCTCTGCCACCAAGAAGTGTTCGATGGAGCCGTCTGAGCAGACACCTCAGTTCAGACAGATGATGGGATATCACAGCTACACTACATTTTGTACGGTGCAATAAAAATGCTTCAGCTAATATCAACTGTGGGAATGTGCACGTAACTTACGTGGAAGGCAAACTGTCCTGAGAAGTCATACATGCCACAGGAATGCATGAGGCTCAAGGTGTTCCTCACCGCCTCCGGGCTCAGCACACGCTCACCCGTAATCGGGCAAATACCGCCGTTTGCAAGTGTGGCTGCCATGACACTGGCGCTCTCAGAGGTCACCTCAATGGAACATAGCTGGACGTTCAGAAACACAAAAATATGACATTTGTGTGATTGAAAAAAGAAAGCACAGGTTAGAGGAGATTAGGCAATTAAGCAGAGTATCGTTTAACACAATAAGTGTGTTCATCACTGCATGAGGTTTGTTCCTATAATGATTAAAAAAAAAAAAAAAAGCCTGAAGAAGTTTTTCCCTAATCACTGTGGCAGATGTGCTTGCTCATGGGGTTGGTATGATTTAAGTGTCACCCAGTTTGTGTGGTGTCCTGGGGTGAATCAAGTCCAGAAATGGTGTTTTATAAATAAATCAATTTCTCTTCTTTTGTTTTTGCCTTGAATTGCTATATCCACAGAACTATAACACGAAGGAGTAGAGAGTCCAGGCATAGACGTCTATGGAAATTATACCAACTGTTCAGCTAATGCAACCAACTCATAGGTTGTGCAGCTACATACTTGATGTACTGAAAATACAAGCCCAAATCAGAAAAAGTTGAAACAATCTGGAAAATATAGAAGGGGGAAAAATGCAGGGATGCTTATATTTACTTTGACATCTATGTCATTGCAGACAGGATGAACCAAAAGTATTTCATATTTTGTGTGGTCAAATTCATTTAAAATTGTTAATATACATAAAATTCCTGCATTTCTGGCCTGCAACACATTCAAATGAATAGACTTAATGTATTTAAAGAAAAAAAAGAAAAAAGATGTTCCAGGCCAAATTAGAACTAGTAATGTCATCAGGTGATTGTGATCATGATTTGGTGCAAAGACTTTTTACAAGAAAGGCTGAATCTTTGATGAATCAAAGGTGGAGAAAATCTAGTTTGCCAACAAACGTGAGAAAACGATTAAAAACATTTAAAGACAATGTTCCTCAAAGAAAGAGCAGATCAGAAGGGGTTTACATATTCCTCTACAGTTAATAAAATCATTAAATGATTCAAGGAATTTCAGTGTGTAACAGGCAAGGGTACAAGGCTAAGCTGAACACCCTTTCATCAATAGCTGATATAACCACATGAGATCACTTTGAGCAACCTTTGTCAAGCACTAAAGCAGAGTTATATTCACAAATCGCACTTAAAACTTTATTGTGCAAATAAAGCCTCACGTTAATACTGTCCAGGAGCAGTGTTAACATCTGTGGGCTCCGAGACATCTGGGATGCACCATCACATGATGGAAATGTGTACTGTAGTCAGATGACCCAGAATTCCAGTACTGGGATCTTAAACCATTATCTTTTCAAGGACCATCCATGCATGTTTTAACCAGACAATATAAAACCACATTCTGCACGCATTACAAAGGTGTGGCTGCAGAAGAGGGTATGGGTACAGGTACTGGACTGCCTGCAGCCTTGACTTGTCCCAAAGAATGTGTGGAGAAATTTTATTTTTGGGGGGGGGGGGGGGGGGGTGCAACAATGACGACACTGTACTACTACAACACTGACTACTGTACTACTTAAGACATGTTTGCTGGAAGAAGAATGGGACAAAGTGACACTTCATTGCTTGGTATCCTCAATGCCATGCAATCTTTTACAGTACATGTGGGGGGAAAAAAAAAAAAAAAAAAAAAGCAGTAGTAAAGCGGTAATTTTTTTTTTTAATCTGTTGCAGGATTGGATGTACATTAACAAAATAAATTGACCACACAAAACATGAAATATCTTTGATTCATACTATCTGCAAATGAAACCAATGCCAAAGCAAATTTAAGTCACTTTTTTTGCATTTTCCATACATTCTAGCTTTTTCTGATTTGGGGTTGTTCATATTTCAGACTTGTTTTCTCAGGAAGTGTCAGGATTTGGACTCCGTGTGCCATGTGTTCTGTTTTATTTTTATTTAGTTTGTATTTGTGATCAGTCTGGCCTCTTGTTCTGTCTTTCTGCTTGGGTTTTTCACTGTCCCAATCGTTCTTGTCTCTCTCTCTTGGTTTTGGTGGTGGGCGTTCCTCTGTCTGGCCACACCCTGGTTCTGGAAGTTTCACCTCACACCTGTTCTTGATTTGTAGCTCATCACCTGGGTGCTATATAAGCCTCACAGTTTGCTCTTGTCCCTCGCCAGATCGACGTGCCTTCAGTTTGTGTGTTTTTTGCCTTGCTCTCATTGCCTCACTGCGTTTTTTTTGAACACCTGCTTGTGTACCTCGACCACGCCTAAGCCTGATGTTTTTTTGTACTATTGCTCTTCTTGGCCTGTCTTTCTGTGTACCGACTCTTGCTAATAAATCCAGTAAACGTCTCAACTCTGAGCTGTGTTCCTGCGTCTTGCACTTGTGTCCAGTATGCTTTGCCGGTCAAACCTGATAGTGAGCCAACGTTGAATTTTAGCCAGCTGAAACAAAAACAGTGTGGACTGTCACATTTGATGAGTGAATGACAGAAACCTGGATTAGCCAAAGAATAACTTTTTTTTTTTTAATTGACATTCAAATATTTTGATTCGTCCTGACAAAGCTGTACTTGGACCAAGTTTCAAGATAACCACAACCCCTTCTCTTTTCAAAGACATGAGCCAAAATAAAGCTGATTATATACATGGGTTAATGCCAAAAACAATTAGCAGAATCATGAAGTATAAAAAAAGTTTCTACTGGTAACTCCAGTGTATGAGAGCAGAAACATGACCATGTTGATAAAAACAGTAAGATGTGACCAGCAGTGGAAGAAGAGCATCAAACAGACAATATTCTGTGATTAAAAATTAATGACACGGGGGGGGGGGGGGGGGGGGGGAAAGAGAAAATTCCTAATGCACTCACTTGAAAGTAGAAGTCCAACACAGAGGTCATGTCTGTCCCTTCTGGGAAACACTGCAGAACACCACAACAATTTAAAACAAAGCACACATAGATGAATGTTTATGACTTAGAACAAGTTGTAGCTTTGGCAAATACACTTTGGGAGTTTAAGAGTTTTTTTTTTTTTTTAGCAGAATTTGGCAACTGCACAGATCAGAAAGTCAAATGATGTCCTCTACTGACCTTTTTTTCTTTCAGGTAGTATCCAATAGCAAAATTCCTGTCTCCTGACTCACGCTCTGACTGGAATCTGTCACACAAAGAACAAACCAAACCCCATTACATGGAGGAAGAAAATATATGAAGTGTGTGCGTGCAGACTGAAATTCACTCGTCACATTTCTACTACAAGTTGACCTCTCAACATGAAGAAATCATAGTTAAAACTTAGAGCCATCATAAATCATGCAGGCAACCTTTACGTCACTGCACCTACACACTGAGGTGCAGTGACGTATAGTGTAGGTGAGTGAAGAGCAAACATTTAGACATTTGTCAACATGACACAAACTGTCTGGATTAAAAGGTACATCATTTTTGAAGAGGAGAGCAAATGTTATGTCCATCAAACAATGTGTTTTTAAACTTTTCATTGCTATTTATTTTATTAACAGACAGAAACATGCAAAAAAGAACTTGATATTACAACGCAAGTGTCATTTTTTTTGTCTATTCTTTCAATGCATCAAAGTCCAGTCAAAATGACAACGCGCGCTGCCTCTGGTGATAACTGCCAACAGCACCACTAGACTAAAAATTTCTGGGGAGAACCCTGATGAAGCTGTATAAATGGTGATACAACATGCAAAACATGCGCTGTGCACAATTTCTCCAATCACAGCCACAGAAGCCTGTAACTTCTTCTGGGTTGTCTGGGTGTCTTGGTGGCTTTCCTCACTCTTCTCCTTGCACAGTCACTCAGTTTTTGAGAACTGTCTACTCCACACAGATTTACCATAGAGTGTCATACTGTTTGTATTTCTTCATAACTGATGCAAATAAAGTTCAAGATATTCACAGTGACTTGGAAATGTTCATGTATCCATCCCCTGACTTAGTATTATAAGTGTTCCATTACTTATGCAACCCATCATCTTGGCTTTTATATTTTTAATTAATTTATGTCACGTTGTAGAGATATGCTTTGACTTTAAGGAAGATAATTTTAGAAATGTATTTATTTATTTATATTTGAGATGGCATAAACAAATTAAATGTGTGAAATACCAAGTGTTCCAACTGATGGCTGGGTAAGACATGGGAAATGAGAACAATGGGAGGGGCTGATGTTTGCCCCAATACCACAAATTTTAGTGATTGGAAAAAAAAAAAAAAATATATATATATATATATATATATATATATATATATATATATATATATATATATCTATACTATATATCTAATATATATATATATATATATATATATATATATATAATATATATATATATATATATATATATATATAGTCACAGTCTTCATTCGACTGATCGATGGCAGCAGGAGATGCAGGTATAACAATATCTGATTGTATCAAACAAAATACGGTGGGGTAAAAAAATTTAGTAAGTCCCTGATTGTGCAAGTTCTCCTACTTAGAAAGATGAGGACTCATTTTCATCACAGGTACACTTCAACTATGAGAGACAAAATGAGGAAAAAAATATCCAGGAAATCACACCGCAGGATTTTTAAAGAATTTATTTGTAAATTATGGTGGAAAGTAAGAATTTGGCCAATAACAAAAGTTCAACTCAATACTTTGTAAAATAATCTTTGTTGGCAATGACAGAGGTCAAACATCTTCACCAGGTTTGCACACACTAGCTGGCATTTTGCTCCATTCCTCCATGCAGATCTCCTCTAGAGCAGTGATGTTTTGGGGCTGTTGCTGGTCAAAATGGACTTTCAACTCCCTCAACAAGTTTTCTATGGGGTTGAGGTCTGGAGACTGGCTCGGCCACTCCAGGACCTTGAAATGCTTTTTACGGAGCCACACTTTCGTTGCCTGAGCAGTGTGTTTGGGATCATTGTCATGCTGGAAAACCCAGCCACATTGCATCTTCAATGCTCTCACTGATGGAAGGGGGTTTTGGCTTAAAATCTCATGATACATGGCCATGTTCATTCTTCCATTAACATGGATCAGTCATTCTGTCCCCTTTGCAGAAAAACAGCCCCAACGCATGATGTTTCCACCCCCATGCTTCACAGTAGATATGGTGTTCTTGGGGTGCAACTCAGAATTCTTCTTCTTCCAAACACGACGAGTTGAGTTTTTACCAAAATGTTCTAGTTTGGTTTCATCTGACGACATGATATTCTCCCAATCCTCTTCTGGATCATCCATATGCTGTCTGGCAAACTTCAGACGGGCCTGGACATGTACTGTCTTAATCAGGGGGACACGCCTGGCACTGCAGGATTTGAGTCCCTCTCTGCGTAGTTTGTAGCCTTTGTTACTTTGGTCCCACCTCTCTGCAGGTCATTCATCAGGTCCCTCCGTGTAGTTCTGGGATTTTTGTTCACTGTTCTCATGATCATTTTGACCCCACGGGATGAGATCTTGCGTGGAGCCCCAGATGGAGGGAGATTATCAATGGTCTTGTATGTCTTCCATTTTCTTACAATTGCTCCCACAGTTGATTTATTCACACCAACCTGCTTGACTATTGTAGATTCACTCTTCCCAGCCTGGTGCACATATACAATTTTCCTCCTGGTGTCCTTCGACAGCTCTTTGGTCTTGGCCATGGTTGAGTTTGGAGTTTGACTGTTTGAGGCTGTGGACAGGTGTCTTTTATACAGATAATGAGTTCAAACAGGTGTCATTAATACAGGTAACAGGTGGAGGACAGAAGAGCTTCTTGAAGAAGAAGTTACAGGTCTGTGAGAGCCAGAAATCTTGCTTGTTTGTGGGTGACCAAATACTTATTTTCCACCAAAATTTACAAATAAATTCTTTAAAAATCCTACAATGTGATTTCCTGGATTTGTTTTTCCCCTCATTTTGTCTCTCATAGTTGAAGTGTACCTATGATGAAAATTACAGACCTCTCTCATCTTTCTAAGTAGGAGAACTTGCACAATCAGTGACTGACTAAAGACTTTTTTACCGCACTGTATTTGGGTCCTGTCAGCTGTTAGAAATTAAAGTGTTAAAACAGGCAGCCCTCACATCTTTCATCATATTGCTAAAAGAAATTAAAAGCTCCTTTAAATAAAGGATGTGAACCTGGAGCTCTGCAGATTTCCACAAACGCTCCACTTTCTTTCAAGATCTCGTAAAACTGCGTATAGTCATTAGGCCAAGGGAGGAGTTATTCAGAGGGACGTGTCTAGTTTTTAAAAAGGACCCACTCTGTCCAAAATAGAAAGACAATGACGATTAAAATACTTAATTGTGTGGATCCATATCCACAATGCGTTTACATTATTAATGAATACTTTTCACTCTACGAGGTCTGTCCATAAAGTATCGTACCTTTTTATTTTTTTCAAAAACTATATGGATTTCATTCATATGTTTTTACGTCAGACATGCTTGAACCCTCGTGCGCATGCGTGAGTTTTTCCACGCCTGTCGGTGACGTCATTCGCCTGTGAGCACGCCTTGTGGAAGGAGTGGTCCCGCCCCCTCGTCGGATTTTCATTGTCTGGAAATGGCGGAATGAAAAGGACTTTTTTTCCATCAGAATTTTTTCAGAAGCTGTTAGAGACTGGCACCTGGAAACCATTCGAAAAATTTATCTGGCTTTCAGTGAAAATTTTACGGGCTTCACAGAGAATAAGGACTTTAATTACAGGTTTAAGGACCCCTTTAAAGGACGGTCGGTGCGCCGCGCTGCGAGCTGCGACGATGCGGCACAAACCACTGGATCATTTCTAAGCTGATGGCTCTGTGGATACGAGACCGTCGTGTGCTCTTTCTCTGGTTATCACAAGACCTGGACATCAGCCATTTTCCGGCAGATTTCACTTTTAACAAGAGATTGTCATGGAAAGCCGCGCGGAGGCTTCGCGTGTCACGACCGATTCGCTGATGAAGCGAGACAAAGGAACACCTCCGTTTCGGAGTGTTAGAGGACAAGTTGGGACATGTCCAGCTCTCCACAAGTTCTTTTATACTCACTCGACTGGTAAGCACTGAAGCCGAGATAGACATGTCCCAACTTGTCCTCTAACACTCCGAAACGGAGGTGTTCCTTTGTCTCGCTTCATCAGCGAATCGGTCGTGACACGCGAAGCCTCCGCGCGGCTTTCCATGACAAAATCTCTTGTTAAAAGTGAAATCTGCCGGAAAATGGCTGATGTCCAGGTTTTGTGATAACCAGAGAAAGAGCACACGACGGTCTCGTATCCACAGAGCCATCAGCTTAGAAATGATCCAGTGGTTTGTGCCGCATCGTCGCAGCTCGCAGCGCGGCGCACCGACCGTCCTTTAAAGGGGTCTTTAAACCTGTAGTTAAAGTCCTTATTCTCTGTGAAGCCCGTAAAATTTTCACTGAAAGCCAGATAAATTTTTCGAATGGTTTCCAGGTGCCAGTCTCTAACAGCTTCTGAAAAAATTCTGATGGAAAAAAAGTCCTTTTCATTCCGCCATTTCCAGACAATGAAAATCCGACGAGGGGGCGGGACCACTCCTTCCACAAGGCGTGCTCACAGGCGAATGACGTCACCGACAGGCATGGAAAAACTCACGCACGAGGGTTCAAGCATGTCTGACGTAAAAACATATGAATGAAATCCATATAGTTTTTGAAAAAAATAAAAAGGTACGATACTTTATGGACAGACCTCGTATAAATGATGATACACTGAAGTAGGTTTTGAAATCAATTTAAAATGCAGCGCACAAGCAAAAGCCAAGAAAAGAACTAAAATATTACACATAATTATAATATACATATTATAATTATAACAGCATCTGAACTAAATGACTCAAGTTTTAAATCAGCAGAAAATGTGAGAGCAAATCACATGAGGAGCAGATGGACAATCCAGATTAAGAGACTATTTTAAAAGAATATAAACATGATCACAAATAAAGATGTCCTCAGAATAAAAACAGCTAAGAAAACAGGCTTAGAAGCAATGTCCTATCTTGCTAAACATCCCACTGATGTGATGCCGCCCTCAGAATTTCTTAGCAATCTGGCTGAGATCATTTTATCCAATTTTTTTTTTTTTTCAAATATTCTGGCAAATTTTATTTACAACTACAAGGGACTGCAATGGGGAGTGCTTTTGCTCCATCGTACGCCTGTTTAGTGATGGTTTTTGGGAAGAGAAACATGTCTTCAGTATTGAAAATAACCCTTTTCACTCTAAAATATCATTATGGCGTAGGTATATTGATGATGTCCTCTTAATTTGAAAGGGCACACTCGATGAGTTACATCAATTTCTGAATTATGTTAATTCCACCACAGATTCTTTTACTATGAATTATAACTTTCACTCCATTGATTTTCTGGATCTTACTATTTATAAGGATGGAAACAATTCTTTGCAATCCACCATTTACAGCAAACCTCTTAGCAGAAATACTTTGAGAGCAGACAGTAACTATCAGCCTCATCTAGTTCGTAATGTACCAGTGGGCCAGTTTTTGCGAGTTAGAAGAAACTGTAGTATTACTACTGACTATGTCAAAAGCCGTTCATCGAGCACGTCAGTCTGAACAATGTGGTTATGATATCATGATCAACTGGTCGATCGCATGACACTGGTGCTGTCACGGACAGTGCTGCTATAATGGATTGATGCAAAAGGTGGCAGCACTGCACCAATAAGGATGTCGGCTGCTGTTAAACATGATAAAAGAAGAAGACGGCTCTTCTATGGTGCAGGATGCAGAGGAGAAAAAATTAAAATAAGAAAAAGTTTTTGAAGTAACATAACAGCTTAAAGAGCTGTAATAAGTTATACTCTGGACAAAAACGGTATGTAAACAGTTCAAAAGTCTATTTTTATCAATTTATTTTTTGTGCATTTGTTGTGTTTGTGAACGCAAATAGTGAGCCGTTAGCTCAGTTAAACTGTGGCTATTAATACTGTGATTTCCTGCTTTTGATAAAGTTGACAGTATTTGTGGTTTTATTTTATTTATTTTTCGTTATTCCATGTGCAGCTGGAGGACTGCTGCACACCAACGTTAGGTGGCTCAGCAGAGGTAAATGTCTAACGGTTGAATAAATTTAAGAAGGGGGTTTAAGTTTAATAAGGGGGACCGGAGGGTGTGTTCCAACTATAGGGGGATCACTTTCCTCCGCCTCCCCGGTAAGGTCTATTCCATAGTACTGGAGAGAAGAATTCGACGGATGGTCGAACCTCGGATTCAGGAGGAGAGGTGTGGTTTTCGTCCTGGTCGCGGCACACTGGACCAGCTCTACACGCTCCATCAGGTGCTCGAGGGTTCATGGGAGTTTGCCCAACCAGTCCACATGTGTTTTGTGGATCTGGAGAAGGCGTTCGACTGTGTCCCTTGGGGCACCCTGTGGGGGTCCAGGGTCCTTTGCTAAGGGCTATCCGGTCCCTGTATGACCGCAGCAGGAGCTTGGTTCGCATTGCCGGTAGTAAGTCAAACCTGTTTCCAGTGCACGTTGGCCTCCGCCAGGGCTGCCCTTTGTCACCGGTTCTGTTCATTATTTTTATGGACAGAATTTCTAGGCGCAGCCAGGGAGTAGAGGAGGTCTGGTTTAGGAACCACAGAATCTCGTCTCTGCTGTTTGCGGATGATGTGGTTCTGTTGGCTTCATCAAATCAGGAGCGGTTTGCAGACCAGTGTGAAGCGTCCGGGATGAAAATCAGCACCTCCAAATCTGAGGCCATGGTTCTCGACCGGAAAAAGGTGCTTTGCCCTCTTCAGGTCGGTGGAGTGTCCTTGCCTCAAGTGGAGGAGTTTAAGTATCTCGGGGTCTTGTTCACGAGTGAGGGACAGATGGCGCGTGAGATCGATAGACGGATCGGTGCAGCATCTGCAGTGATGTGGTCGCTGTATCGGACCGTTGTGGTGAAGAGAGAGCTGAGTAGGGGCAAAGCTCTCGATTTACCGATCGATCTACGTTCCGATCCTCACCTATGGTCATGAGATTTGGCTCACGACCGAAAGAACGAGATCGCGAGTACAAGTGGCCGAGATGAGTTTCCTCTGCAGGGTGGCTGGGCGCTCCCTTAGAGATAGGGTGAGGCGCACGGTCACTCGGGAAGAGCTCGGAGTCGAGCCGCTGCTCCTCCACATCGAAAGGAGTCAGTTGAGGTGGCTCGGGCATCTTTTCCGGATGTCCCTGGACGCCTCGCTGGAGACGTGTTCCGGGCACGTCCCATTGGGAGGAAGCCCCGGGGAAGACCCAGGACACGCTGGAGGGACTACATCTCTCGGCTGGCTTGGGAACGCCTTGGGATTCCCCCGGAGGAGGGTGTGTGGATCGGGAGGTCTGGGCGGCTTTGCTTGAGCTGCTGCCCCCGCGACCCGACTCCGGATAAAGCGGAAGAAAATGGATGGATGGATGGATGGTTGAATAAATTGTTGCCCAAAATTTAATAAAAAAATTTCTGAAACGTTCAAACCATGCTGAATATGCACAGCTTTTGGATTCGGCCTTTCTTATTTCTTGCCTCCTCTCAGTGCCAGAAGTCCCACTAAGGTAGGGGACAACTTGTCCAACTTTAATTAGCCGCCATTATTCTTTATTCTTCATTCTTCTGGCTGCTCCCGTTAGGGGGTGCCACAGCAGATCAATCGTTTCCATCTCACCCTGTCCTCTGTATCCTCTGTCTCAACCACCTGCATGTCCTGCCTCAGCACATCCATAAACCTCCTCATTGGCCTCCCTCTTCTCCTCCTGCCTGGTGGCTCCATCCTCAGCATCATCCTCCCTATATACCCTGGGTCCCTCCTCTGCACATGTCCAAACCATCCCACCTGAGTTGTCCTAATCTTGTCCATTCTCGTCACTCCCAAAGAGAATCTCAATATCTTCAGCTCTGCCACCTCCAGCTCCACCTCCTGTCTTTTTGTTAGTGCCACCATCTCTAAGCTGTCCAACATACAACCCCTGGCAATAATTATGGAATCACCAGCCTCAGATGATGTTCATTCAGTTGTTTAATTTTGTAGAAAAAAAGCAGATCACAGACATGACACAAACTAAGTCATTTTCAAATGGCAACTTTCTGGCTTTAAGAAACACTATAAGAAGTCAGGAAAAAACAATTGTGGCAGTCAGTAACGGTTACTTTTTTAGAACAAGCAGAAGGAAAAAAATATGGACTCACTCAATTCTGAGGAATAAATTATGGAATCACCCTGTAAATTTTCATCCCCAAAACTAACACCTGCATCAAATCAGATCTGCTCATTAGTCTGCATCTAAAAAGGAGTGATCACACCTTGGAGAGCTGTTGCACCAAGTGGACTGACATGAATCATGGCTCCAACACGAGAGATGTCAGTTGAAACAAAGGAGATGATTATCAAACTCTTAAAAGAGGGTAAATCATCACGCAATGTTGCAAAAGATGTTGGTTGTTCACAGTCAGCTGTGTCTAAACTCTGGACCAAATACAAACATGGGAGGTTGTTAAAGGCAAACATACTGGTAGACCAAGGAAGACAAAGCGTCAAGACAGAAAATTTAAAGCAATAAGTCTCAAAAATCGAAAATGCACAACAAAACAAATGAGGAATGAATGGGAGGAAACTGGAGTCAACGTCTGTGACTGAACTGTAAGAAACCGCCTAAAGGAAATGGGATTTACATACAGAACGAAAGCCATCATTAACACCTAAACAGAAAAAAACAAGGTTACAGTGAGCTAAGGAAAAGCAATCGTGGACTGTGGATGAAGTCATATTCAGTGATGAATCTCGAATCTGCATTGGGCAAGGTGATGATGCTGGAACTTTTGTTTGGTGCCGTTCCAATGAGATTTATAAAGATGAGAACATGTAAATTTCCACAGTCATTGATGATATGGGGCTGCATGTCAGGTAAAAGCACTGGGGAGATGGCTGTCATTACATCATCAGTAAATGCAAAAGTTTACGTTGATATTTTGGACACTTTTCTTATCCCATCAATTGAAAGGATGTTTGGGGATGATGAAATCATTTTTCAAGATGATAATGCATCTTGCCATAGAGCAAAAACTGTGAAAACATTCCTTGCAAAAAGACACATAGGGTCAATGTCATGGCCTGCAAATAGTCCGGATCTTAATCCAATTGAAAATCTTTGGTGGAAGTTGAAGAAAATGGTCCATGACAAGGCTCCAACCTGCAAAGCTGATCTGGCAACAGCAATCAGAGAAAGTTGGAGCCAGATTGATGAAGAGTACTGTTTGTCACTCATTAAGTCCATGCCTCACAGACTGCAAGCTGTTATAAAAGCCAGAGGTGGTGCAACAAAATACTATTGATGTGTTGGAGCGTTCTTTTGTTTTTCATGATTCCATAATTTTTTCCTCAGAATTGATTGATTCCATATTTTTTTCCCCTCTGCTTGGTCTAAAAACGTAACCATTACTGACTGCCACAATTTTTTTCCTGATTTCTTATAATGTTTCTTAAAGCCAGAAAGTTGCCATTTGAAATGACTTTAATTTTGTGTCATGTCTGCGATCTGCTTTTTTTCTACAAAATTAAACAACTGAATGAACATCCTACGAGGCCGGTGATTCCATAATTTTTGCCAGGGGTTGTAGCTGGTCTCACTACTGTCTTGTAAACTTTCTCCTTCACTCTTGTTGATATTCTTCGGTCACAAATCACTCCTGCCACCTTTCTCCACCCTGCCTGCACTCTTTTCTTCACCTCTCTACCACACTCTCCATTACTTTGAACAATTGACCCCAAATATTTAAACTCCTCTACTTTCACCACCTCTACTCCTTGTAACTGCACTATTCCACTGGGCTCCCTCCCATTCACACACATGTACTCAGTCTTGCTTCTACTGACTTTCATTCCCCTTCTCTCCAAAGCATATCTCCACCTCTCCAGACTAGACTCAACTTGCCCTACTCTCACTTCAGATCATAATGTCATCTGCAAACATCATAGTCCATGTGGACTCCTGTCTGATCTCATCCGTCAACCTGTCCATCACCACTGCAAACAAGAAAGGACTCAGAGCTGATCCTTGGTGTAATCCCACCTCCACCTTGAATGAGTGTCATTCCGACTGCGCATCTCACCGCTGTCACACTATTCTTGTACATGTCCTGCACTACCCTAACACTTCTCTGCCACTCCAGACTTCCTCATACAATACCACAGCTCTTCTCTTGGCACCCTATCATAAGCTTTTTCTAAGGCCACAAACACACAATGTAACTTTCTGTCGTCCTGTACTTTTCCAACAGTATTCTCAGAGCAAACATTGCATCTGTAGTGCTCTTTCTCAGCATGAAACCATATTGCTGCTCACAGATCTTCACCTGTTTTCTAAGCCTAGCTTCTACTACTCTTTCCCATAACTTCATGCTGTGGCTGATCAGCTTTATGCCTCTAGTTACTGCAGCTCTGCACATCACCTTTGTACTTGAAAATAACCAGCACACTTCGTCTCCACTCCTCAGGCATCCTCTCACTTTCCACTCTTCATCCTCTTCATAGCGGCCCTCACTTCTTCCTTACTGATCTCTTGTACTTCCCGATTTACTCTCACCACATCATCCATTTTCTTTAGTCATCAGCTCTTCAAAATATTCCCTCCACCTTCTCAGCACACACTCCTCACTTGTCAGCACATTACCATGTGCATCTTTTACCACCCTAACCTGCTGCACATCCTTTCCAGCTCTGTCCCTTTGTCTGGCCAATCGGTACAAGTCCTTTTCTCCTTCCTTACTATTCAACTTCTTGTACAGCTCGCAATATGCCTTTTCCTTCGTTTTTGCCACTTCTCTTTTCGCCTTACGCAGCATCTCCTTGTACTCCTGTCTACTTTCTTCATCTCTCTGACTATCCCAAAACTTTCACCAACCTCTTTCTCCTTATGCTTTCCTGGACCTCTTCAGTCCACCACCAAGTCTCCTTGTCTTCCTTCCAGGGCCGGCCCAAGCCTTTATGGGGCCTTAAACAGAATTTCATTTGGGGGGCCCCCCTACCATCACCTCAGCACCAGATGACTCATTATTCCATAGGCTACACTGTTATGTGTCTAATGTACCCACAATCATTAGCATTATTTGTAATTATCTTACATCATACAGGTGTCATTCTTGTTTTTAACCTTAAAGGGGTAGCAAACTCAAATATGTTTTAATTAACTTCTACATACAGAGTGATGTATAAGTATGGCTCATTAATTTAACTATTTGAAAGTAACATCAGCAGGCAGGAGACTGCATTTATAGTAAACACGTTAAATAGTTTAATTTCTTTCAGATGTGCAATGGTGTGCAAAATGTTCAATATCCAAATACAAAATAGAATCAAATGATACACATTATCTTACAGAAAAATAAAGTTGTAATCAAAATTAAATACTTAAATAATAAATACAATACTTAAATAATCTCCAAAATGAACACAGAAATCCATGACATAACAGCAATGTTTGTGCATAGCAACGCACAAACATTGCACTGGGGCTTTAACTTTGGCCTGCAAACCACTGACAGCTGAGCTACTTTTCCCCACCTTTTGCCCAAATTAATCTGAGGAGTTGATCTGCCCTGCTGTTTAAGTTTTTCTTCGTAAGGAAGACTATCAAATGATTTCGCCAAAATCCGGTCAACAGCATTCAAATTGTCTTCCATTATGTGCAGCTTGCTACCTTGCTAGCTCACTAGCTGGGACTGGCGCGAGGCTAGTGTGAAGTGTGTCCGCCTGTGAGTGCTTTGTGACGGTGGAGGAGCTCAGCAGCACCCGCTGCTCGGTAGGGACAGAAGTCAGTCTCCAAACACAAGCAGCTACAAAAAAAAAAAACACCAGAAATAGAAGCTTGATTTGTCGCTAATCGTTTTTAACAAAGAAAATGCCACTAAGAGGATTAGGAAAGTCTCCGGTTCAACTCAAAACAGAATGAAAATTAAAAAATGCGCCCACGGATGTTTACACCAAAAGATGATTCGCTCATTTCGCTGTCAATCAAAAAGGGATTCCGCCTCAGACAGATCATCCAATCATCATGCAGAAGCTGAGCGTCCGGGCCCGCCGAGGCCCGCCCACTATCCCATAGACCCCCAGACACGCTGAGCGTCCGATGGGCGGGACAAAGCCCAGCATTTATCCAATGACTCGTCTCGTTTCGCTGCGTGCTTTGTGTCGCTACACTGTTTAAAGCACTGTGAAGCTGCGGGTTTGAGTGAGAGGAAAGCCGCGTCGTTACCAGTAAGAAGGTGATTCTGAACAAAAGTTGAGCGCGTTGTAGCGCACATTTAGTCAATCACATGTACACACAACAGTATATATTTGATCACTTATTTTTTGACATTTTAGAGGAAGCTGAGCTTCCCCTGCAGTCTTAGAGCAATCGCCTCTGACTTTAATACACCTAAAGCACTTTAAACGAATGGAGCATTTTGCAAATAACAAAAAAAATTGTAATATTGGACATGCAAACCTAACTTTGTCTTGTTTTTTCTCGTCTTCCAACTTCTTCTTTTTTCTTTTCTCCGCTCCAGAGGGATCATTTCTTTTCTGAGACATGACTTACACTCACTTCATTCCTCACAATTAGTCATCGACCTCCTGACCCAAGCGGTGTATCTACATTTGCCCAACGGTGGCAGCAGCCAACAGGAGGCATCAATTAACCTAGTATTGGTATTTTGTCAAAATGAATTTATTTTTTTCGGGTGTAATACAATTTCGTTTAAATTATTCAATATTATTTTAATTTCATGTATATATTTACTTTTTATCACAACGTCTCGGTGCTCTCGGGGCCCCCTGGTGGCGTGGAGGCCCTAAGCCACCGCGTAGTTAGCGTATGCCTTGGGCCGGCTCTGCTTCCTTCCACTGTCCAGATGTCATACCCAGTACTGTCCTAGCTGTCTCCCTCACCACATCTGCAGTACTTTTCCAGTTGTCCAAAATTGCTTCCCCTCCAACCAGTGCTTCTCTCACCTGCTCGCTAAATTTCACACAACAGTCTTCCTCCTTTAGCTTCCACCATCTGATCCTTTGTTGAGCTCTCTCTCTTCTTCTTTACCTCTACAGTCATCCTACAAACCCCCATCCTATGCTGTCTAACGACTCTCCTGCCACCACTTTACAGTCTGATTTCTTTTACCTTGCATCTCCTATAAATAATGTAGTCCACCTGTGTGCACATTCCTCCACTCTTATGTTACCCTGTGCTCCTAACTTTTGTTAAAGTAGGTATTCACCACAGCCATTTCCATCCTTTTTACAAAATCAACTACCATCTGTCTAAGCCTACTTGTGCTTATTCTTTGCACATTTACTTCAATAATGCATTATTATTGTTAAAACTATATCTTAACAAAAATTGTGTTATATTGGTGCACAATAAATTGTGGCTACACTATGGCGTTCGATATGGCTTGCTAGATCTCGATACACTGTCAACTTTAAAAGTAGATCTCAGTTCAAAAAAGGTTGGGCACCCCTGCTCTCCCAGATAAGAGAACTGAGCTGCCAACTTTCTTTTGGAGAGACTTACGTGGCATTGCTGAAACCCACATACTCGTTTCCTGACATCTGTTTCAGGAAGTTCATCATCTGGAAGGAAAAACAAAGCAAATCAAAGAACTGAGTAATTGTTACAAGTTGATATTGGTGACTTTTCCTTTAAATCTCAGTCAAGGAAAAATCCTAATGTTCCATGACACTTTAGCCTCGTTCACATTACCACTCAAAATCAGATTTTTAACATATCCAGATTGTGTCCAGCTTGATTTTTGTTTGGTAGTCTGTAAATATCCAGGTCATGGTATCTTACCCCCCACCTCACCATGGACAGATTTTCCATATATGTCAATCAAACTGTACTTCATCTGGGACCATGAGACAGCCATGAGAAAGAGTTTAAAGGTTGCTAGTATCTTGATTATAAAGGTATCCTGATTGGGTCTGGTCAAGGTTTGGGTAAGCTTTAATCAGTGCTGCCTTGTAGGAATGCTGCCTTTCAGGGGTGGGGGGGGGAATCTACTGCTACACAGGTACACGAAGGTTTGCACCACGACATGATCATTTCAGACAGAAACTGGCACAGTTGGCTGCCGTCCATGTTTTTCCTGGACGTACCCTGCTACCATAGCAATCAATATGGACAAGACTATGTCAATGTGGACAGAGATCAGATCTGGTCACTTGCTATACACTCACCGGCCACTCTATTAGGTACACCTGCTCCACTGCTTATTAACACAAATAGCTAATCAGCCAATCACATGGCAGCGACTCAATGCATTTAGGCATCTAGACATGGTGAAGATGACTTACTAAAGTTCAAACAGAGCATCAGAATGGGGGGAAAAGGGGGGATTTAAGTGACTTTGAACATGGCTACTGGGATTTTCACACACAACTATCTCTAGGGTTTACAGAGAACGGCCCAAAAAAGGAGAAGATATCCAGTGAGCGGCAGTTGTGCGGACAAAAATTCCTTGTTGATGTAAGAGGAGAATGGACAGACTGGTTGAATGAGCGACTGTCTGATGCCATCATATGAATATGGACCAACACCTCTGAGGAATGTTTCCAACACCTTGTTGAATCTATGCCATGAAGAATTAAGGCAGTTCTGAAGATAAAAGGGGGGCCAACCTGGTACTAGCAAGGTGTACCTAATAAAGTGGTCGGTGAGCATATATAATGTGGGCAATCAGTGAGACTAATTTGAATTAGGTTTTCAATAAATCTGATTTGAACTGGCAGTGTAAACAAGGCCTTTGACAGGGACCAAGGTTTCAGCAGAGTTTTGAGTTCCTTAAAGAATACTGAACAAAACTAGCTTGGGTGTCACATTTAACAGTTTTGTTAAGATATTCTGTTTTCAGTGATTTAGAAACTTAACAGTATTTGTAAAATTGAGCTTTCACCCAAAGTACTATTAGACCAAAGACAATGTCACTATAGACCAACAAAAAAAGAAGTTACACTGAAAAGCAGAGATTAAGATTAAGCAGAGATTTAACAACAGTTGAGCTTTGAATACTTACATAGTCAAATTTTTCAGCATTACTTGCACCTTGCTGAGAAGGAGGGGGGGAAAAAAAAATCCATCACTTTTTCCAATAAGAAAAATTCATAATCAAATAATTTAGAGGAAACATAACCGTGTCATAATGTTAACAGTGAAATAATACAAGCTATACTGCTGACCAAATAAATACAAAAATAGCAGGCATGAACAAATTTTGAAAACTAGACAGAAGAATCACTTGAGCTTAGCAAAAGATTTCATGTGCAGATGTAAAATATTGGCTTGCAAACAAGATGCAAAGATTGAAATCTTTTGGCATTAAATGGAGATTAAATAAACGTGCATTACCACAGCTTAGTCAGGTAATCTGCATTAAATGAATGTTTACTTTTTTTCATTAAAATGCTCATTTAAGGTTTAAACAGAGATATTAATAAAAAATAAAAAGACACTTTCAAAAGCTGCAGTCGTCCTGACTATGGATGTATGTTTTAACATAACGTCAGACAGCACGGAGACGCGCGTGTGTGCGTTTGTGTTATTACAGTGTTAGGTGTGTGTGAGCACGTGTTTCTACTGCAGCTCAGGTGTCATTTGTGCAGATAGACTGTTGGCCAAAACAAAAGGGAAGAAGGGAAGGAAAGCAGGAATGTTTCCTGTGATAACACATTTCACAGCTTGTGGTGGACTGGATATTTAATCATATCACAAGCTCACTGATGCTGCTTCCCAAAAAAGAAAAAGCATCAGTACAATCACTGACACACATGCACATTTGTGTGTATGAAAATAAATAAAAATCATTATGTTCTGGGCACTGAGACATTTTTAACATTTCAGATACTGATCTGGTGCAACACTTAAGTGTGCAAATCAAAACATGTTACTGATGGAGATGTTAGAGTCACTAAATGGAGTTTCTACAGAGGTGATTAGAGGAGGAAGAGAGAAGAAGAGGTCAGGGGATGGGGAAATTGAGGAGATCAATATGGGAAAAGGAAGAAAAAAATTACCAACGTCATTTGACCTGCAGCAGCAGTCATTATTTCCCACAGTTCCTACGTCTGGAAAATATGTAACAACATACAAAAACAGCAACATGTAGCCTTCAAGCACCATTTAACAACAGTTTGACCCACCATGCATTCTGCCAGGCTGACCCCCCCACAGAGATTAAAATCTAGCTGGCTAACCTGACCAGCGCAGTGACATTGTGCTTCAGGTAAGAAAAATATAAAACACATCAACATACTGATGGCAAGCAAAAGGGACACAGAAACAGATGACTGTGCTGACATATAGTACTGTGCAAAAGCTTTACACACACTGTCATTCTGGTTAAAAAAAACAAAGTGCAAATTTTATTTACTGATTTTTTTTTTGGGGGGGGGGGTGTCCCTCTAAATTGTTCAAATGGTCCTAAAAACAGAAATGTTTTATCAATTCAACTAAAGGAGTATAAAAATCCTAATTAAATCCATCTCTTTTTTTTTATGAATTGCAAATTTAATAAGAAATTGTGCTTTTATTACACAAATTCTTTAAGTACTTAGCAGCTTTTCTTTAATGTTTTAGCCATATTAAAAGTGCTTAAAACCTTTGCCCAATGCTGTATTTAAGGCGCTTTTCTTTAGAGTGTTTTTTTATTCCATATAACAGGTTTGCTGTATGAAACCCCCCCCCACCGAATAAATAAAATGATTGGTGCACAACAGTTTGTCCCGACTGATGAAATTACAGGCAGTAACACGTCACCTGAACATGGAAGGTCGACTATTCTGGACCAACGTCATTTGAAATTTGGAGTATTAAATGGTACATACAGTGCATTTAGAAAGTATTCACAGCACTTCACTTTTTCCACATTATGTGTCAGTCTTATTCCAAAACAAAGTAAATTCATTTTTCCCCCTCAAAATTCTACTCACAACACCCCATAAGGACAACACGAAAAAAAGCTTTTTTTATTTTTGCTAATTTATTTAAAAAAAAACAAAGCTAAGAAATCACATGTATGCAAGTATTCAGAACCTTTGCTCAATACTTTGTTGATGCATCTTTGGCGGCAACTGAACATTCCTTTGACTTCATGCTTGGTTTGTGCTCTGACATGCGCCGTCAACTGTGGGACCTTATAAGTAGACACGTGTGTGTCTTTCCAAATCATGTCCAATCAGCTGAATGTATGCCAGGTGGGCTCCAATTAAGCTGTAGAAACATCTCAAGGATGATCAGTGGAAACATGAGGCACCTGAGCTCAATTTAGAGTTTCATTACAAGAGACTGTAAATACTCATGTACATGTGATTTCTTAGTTGTTTTTTTTAAATAAATTATAAAAAAATAAAAAAATCTAAGTTTCCTCAGCAGACTAAAAGCCTAGCCCTTTTAGTGAAAAGATTTTCCACCATTTAGCATGTGGAACAAAAGCTATATAAACAGGACTTCTAGAATTTCTTCAGCTCATGCAAACCACAAATGAACATACTAGTGACAGTCTGTGAAAAACATATCTCAGAATTATCCTGCAGAGTTATTCCAGAACAACAGCTGTTGCATTTAAACTTTATAGAGGAGATCTGAACACCATTCGTGTAACCTGTGAGTGAGCTCAACTTAACCCAAATTTGGAGAATGGGTGCATATTTAAGTAATTACTCATTTCATTTAATGCAGCTGAGGTTGTAGAGATTTGTTTTAGTTTGATTACATTTTAGATATTTACAATTTTACCTTTGTCCAGAGACTACTTTTAGATTTAGGGTATAAGTTAAGGGTTGAAACCTATCCCTGCGTTCAACAGCATGGTCTGGATGCCACTTCATCACAATTTTACTTCCCACAGCCAAGCCTGCTATGCATTTACAGATTGGTGGACCGGGACAATACGGATTAAGCGTCTTGTCCAATGAAACAGGCAGGAAGTTTGACTGGGAATCAAATCCAGGTCCACATAGACGGTCCAACCTTCATCTCACTGAGCTACATGTTCTGTAATATATAAAGGTTGATTTAGTTTATTTATGCACTTTTGATTTTATCTCCTATTAGAAGACATGTAAAGCCCAAAAGGGGGAGGAAGTCATTTTTTATATAAATGTTGGATTTGCATGTAGTTGTAATTTTGGAGAGAAAACACACAAAACTCACACTGAAACTGAATAACAAAGAGCTCACAGACAATGATTTACTGGACAAACAGTCCAAATGAAAGGACTGTAAAGTGTTCAAACTACATGGGTAATGTTGAAATATCTGAAGGCATGATATTTTTCCGTATCTTGGCTATAACTTTAGGACTCAGGTCTTTTTTTTTCTTTTTTTTTTCTCTTTTTTTTTTTCTTCTCCTCGATGTACCAATCCTGGCATGTAATATGCGAAACCAGACCTAAAAAGGTCCAGCTCAAAAAATTGAAATATCCTGAAAAGGACCAGTATTTTTTTGTTTAGTATTTCTGAAAGTAAAAAGTGTATATGCCAGACTCATTGAATACAAAATGTTTCAAGCTTTTGTTTCCTTTTGAAATTTAGGTAATTTCGGCCTACAGCTGCACCCCCCCCCCCCCCCCCCCCAAAAAAATAATGTGCGTCTCAAAACATGAGAATATTTCATAAGAATAGATGTTTACTGTCACTGCATTTATGCAATAAAATTCTAAGATCAACCCCCCCAAAAAAGACTTAGAATACTGAAATTTAAAACTTCTGAAAAGTTCATTTATGCACTCCATACTTGGGTATGGCTCCATTTAATGAATTACTACATCAATGCGGCGTGACAGGAAGGCGATCACTGCTGACATGTTATGGAAGTCCAGGTGCTGTGATAGCAGCATCCAGCTCTTCTGTATTGTTGGTCTGGCGTTTCTCATCTTTTGCTTCCTCTATGGGCCCAGTCAATACAGTAATACTACAGGCAGCAAAGCAGTTACTAATAGTTTTGGCACTTTGGGCAGATGCCAAGTCCTGCTCGAAAAGTAAATTAGCATCTCCATAGAGCTCATCAGAAGATGCTTTCTGCTCTCTATCTCTGCTCCGACCTTCAAAGTCCCAGCTTCACCAGACTGTGAATTATGATATGAATCAAATTATGATTTGGATTAACTATGGAATTGATCAGCTGGTCTCATTTGTTTTCGACAAGGAGGGTTTGGGGACCCTGTGTGCCCTGATGGAACCTACCCAGCGGGCTTTGCTCTCGACGCCTGAGAGAATGGAGTGTGACATGTGGCTCCACTCTCTGTGGAAGACGTTGAGGATTCATTCGTATTCGCTTTTATGGTGGGAGGTTTGGTGCTGATTGGTTTGTGCGCTGCCCTGACCCACAGGAATATTAGCAAGATGGCTGCTTCCAGAATTTTGTCCCCTCATCAGTCCGTCATAATTAATGAGTGGGGCAATGCTGTGTAATCTCAGACTGCCTGAACTTTTGAACTCAAACGCAAAATGGATTCAATCTCAGAGCAAATCACTGCATTGCAAAGGAGTGTACTGCTGAGGACCAGAGAATATTCTTCATAAATTTGGACTCTCGACGGTCAGGGGTGCAGTAAATAGAATTCTATATCTCTCCGCCAAACATCAACATGGCAGCCTTATCGGCTCCTGAAGGCCAAATTCCCTGCTCTTCCCCCAGAAGGACCTACAGCCTTAGCGAAGGAATCCCCCCCCCCCTTCTCATGTACCACCCCCCCAGCCTGCTGTTGCCTAGCAACATCAGACTTTACACACACACGGACAGAAATTTAACTCATTTGCACACGGCGCATGTCTCCCTCCATCCCTACCCCCGTGTCTCTCCACTCCCCCCACCCTGGCTTCCTCCTTGCCACCTCGAAGGCAGCGCGGTTTTTACTGCTGTAGGCTTCAACCCCCAGGCTGGGCGGCGCGGGCCCCTCCTGCTGCGGCCTTCACCCACTTTGCCTCAATTCGGAAGACGGACTACTTCAAGTTCAGTGCACATAAACAATGTCAAATGTATATGTGTTGTCTTTAATTTTGATGTGTGCCATTATTACGGTAAACAAGTAATTGTGGATTAATTGCTGTATCTTGTCTGAGGTAATTGGAGTGTAAACGTAATTGCCCTTTTTTGGGATCAATAAAGTTGTCTGAAGTCTGAATCTCCTAGTTGACAGCTGCATTGACTTTAGACTTGCTAAAAACACAGGACCTTCAATTGTTTGGTGTATCTGTATCTGCTAATAAAACAACTCACTTAAAACAAAAATACACAACTAATCAACTACTGCATCCATGGGGGGAGAGGGGGGGTGTAAAAAATGATCCACGCCACTTTAATGGCTATTCAATACAATATATCTATATCTTAATGTCTACACGTTAATTATTACTACCAAGAACATTTGTAATGTGTGTTAATGGTACACTAGAATGTGTCGGTGATAATGCACATGAAACAGGTGCGAAAAGAAAATAAAGCAGAGGTTCTTAGAAGATGTGGACAACACAAACATATGGGTCAGGCGTGCGCACACACAGCTACTCTATCAGTGGGTGTTGTTCCCAGCTGTTTTTAGCTACATCCATAAATAAATCAAGAGCAAATAAGGCAGGTTTCAATTTACGTCTTTCTAAAGACAGTCATGCCCTCCTACATAAGGATTTATGTACATTACCTCTCTATAAGACTCCTGCTCTTTTGGAAACATTGAATATAATGAAATAACCTCACCTCCACTCTCTTAACACTTACGGTGTGGTTGGTAAAATAATCAATGCAACATAAAAAAAAAAAAAGAAGCACAGTTTAATGAAAATTAAAAAAAATTATCTCTGGCTAAAGATGCACTACTGGTGCTTTCCGTAATTTGGTCAATATAATTTTGAGATATCTGCAAACTATAGATAGTTTAACAGCTGGCAGTAGAACTGTTAGCCATTCATCACGTGAAGACACTACAAATACTTGGCTTTCAAACGCCACTTATAAAACGTCCTAAATAACCAAACTGACACTTATGTCAGTTAAATGTTTCATTTATCGAGGTTGAACTTAATGTGTTTGGATGACTGGTGATTCACTTCTCTGATGAAGAAAGCAAAATGTGTTTGGTATACACACACAAATAAAAATAAAAAAAAAAGACACCTTTTACACTTGCATGAATTTGATCCCCACACTGACATGCAATCCTGTGTGCCAATGAGTAAACTTGTCATAAACTGTGCCAGGCTGCGTGCCAGTGCGCAAAGAAAATTTGGAAATGTTCAAAATTTCTGGCACGCATAAATTTCATGTCACTTTCCTGAACTAGTTGTGAACATTGTGCAAACACCCTGTAATGCGTGTCATTGGGTGCAGGGCTTTGCACAGTTTACGACAGGATTACTCATTGGCATGATGAACTGTGTGCCAGTGCACAGATCAAATACGTTCAAGTTTCAAGGAGGCCTAAGAGCTTCAAATGGGCTGACAAAAGAAAGTGGTATTACAGTATGGTGATTCACCTGTTTTCTAACTCATTCAGCTCGCCCTGAGCGCCTAACGTAGCACTACATTCATTGTGCTCAGTGTGTAGTTTGTTTATAGCAGACGGTAACAGTACAGTGGGCCAAGTTAACCACCGTGACAAACACCAGGCCACATCAAGAATCTTAAATACTTGGTCAAATTGGAATGACTGGGCACTGAATAAGTAACAATATAATCAATTATTACAAAGACCATTTCTGAAAATTATGTAGTTTGTATAAATCATTAAAACACTATGATAACCAGTTATTTACGCTGCCTCAGTGAGGTCGCTTGTATTTACATCACTGTTAAAATGGATCTGCAGACAATATCTATACAACCCCTGGCAATAATTATGGAATCACCGGCCTCGGAGGATGTTCATTCAGTTTAATTTTGCAGAAAAAAAAAAAAAGCAGATCACAGACATGACACAAAACTCAAGTCATTTTAAATGGCAACTTTCTGGCTTTAAGAAACACTATAAGAAATCAGGAAAAAAAATAAAATAAATTGTGGCAGTCAGTAACGGTTACTTTTTTAGACCAAGCAGAGGGAAAAAAATATGAACTCACTCAATTCTGAGGAATAAATTATGGAATCACCCTGTAAATTTTCATCCCCAAAACTAACACCTGCATCAAATCAGATCTGCTCATTAGTCTGCATCTAAAAAAAGGAGTGATCACACCTTGGAGAGCTGTTGCACCAAGTGGACTGACATGAATCATGGCTCCAACACGAGAGATGTCAATTGAAACAAAGGAGAGGATAATCAAACTCTTAAAAGAGGGTAAATCATCACGCAATGTTGCAAAAGATGTTGGTTGTTCACAGTCAGCTGTGTCTAAACTCTGGACCAAATACAAACAACATGGGAAGGTTGTTAAAGTCAGGTTTTAGAATTCATCATAGTACAGAAACAGCATTAGTGAAGGTTACAAATGATCTTCTTATGGCCTCAGACAGTGGACTCATCTCTGTGCTTGTTCTGTTAGACCTCAGTGCTGCTTTTGATACTGTTGACCATAAAATTTTATTACAGAGATTAGAGCATGCCATAGGTATTAAAGGCACTGCACTGCGGTGGTTTGAATCATATTTATCTAATAGATTACAATTTGTTCATGTAAATGGGGAATCTTCTTCACAGACTAAGGTTAATTATGGAGTTCCACAAGGTTCTGTGCTAGGACCAATTTTATTCACTTTATACATGTTTCCCTTAGGCAGTATTATTAGACAGCATTGCTTAAATTTTCATTGTTACGCAGATGATACCCAGCTTTATCTATCCATGAAGCCAGAGGACACACACCAATTAGCTAAACTGCAGGGTTGTCTTACAGACATAAAGACATGGATGACCTCTAATTTCGTGCTTTTGAACTCAGATAAAACTGAAGTTATTGTACTTGGCCCCACAAATCTTAGAAACATGGTGTCTAACCAGATCCTTACTCTGGATGGCATTACCCTGACCTCTAGTAATACTGTGAGAAATCTTGGAGTCATTTTTGATCAGGATATGTCATTCAAAGCGCATATTAAACAAATATGTAGGACTGCTTTTTTGCATTTACGCAATATCTCTAAAATTAGAAAGGTCTTGTCTCAGAGTGATGCTGAAAAACTAATTCATGCATTTATTTCCTCTAGGCTGGACTATTGTAATTCATTATTATCAGGTTTTCCTAAAAGTTCCCTGAAAAGCCTTCAGTTAATTCAAAATGCTGCAGCTAGAGTACTAACGGGGACTAGAAGGAGAGAGCATATCTCACCCATACTGGCCTCTCTTCATTGGCTTCCTGTTAATTCTAGAATAGAATTTAAAATTCTTCTTCTTACTTATAAGGTTTTGAATAATCAGGTCCCATCTTATCTTAGGGACCTCATAGTACCATATCACCCCAATAGAGCACTTCGCTCTCAGAATGCAGGCTTACCTGTAGTTCCTAGGGTTTGTAAGAGTAGAATGGGATTCAGATCAGGGAGACAGACACCCTCTCTACTTTTAGGATTAGGCTTAAAACTTTCCTTTTTGCTAAAGCTTATAGTTAGGCTAGATCAGGTGACCCTGAACCATCCCTTAGTTATGCTGCTATAGACTTAGACTGCTGGGGGGTTCCCATGATGCACTGAGTGTTTCTTTCTTTTTTTGCTCTGTATGCACCACTCTGCATTTAATCATTAGTGATTGATCTCTGCTCCCCTCCACAGCATATCTTTTTCCTGGTTCTCTCCTCAGCCCCAACCAGTCCCAGCAGAAGACTGCCCCTCCCTGAGCCTGGTTCTGCTGGAGGTTTCTTCCTGTTAAAAGGGAGTTTTTCCTTCCCCCTGTCACCAAGTGCTTGCTCACAGGGGGTCGTTTTGACCGTTAGGGTTTTTTACGTAATTATTGTATGGCTTTGCGCTATATAAATAAAATTGATTGATTGATTGGCAAACATACTGGTAGACCAAGGAAGACATCAAAGCGTCAAGTCAGAAAACTTAAAGCAACATGTCTCAAAAATCGAAAATGCACAACAAAACAAATGAGGAACGAATGGAAGGAAACTGGAGTCAACGTCTGTGACCGAACTGTAAGAAACCGCCTAAAGGAAATGGGATTTACATACAGAAAAGCTAAACGAAAGCCATCATTAATACCTAAACAGAAAAAAAACAAGGTTACAATGGGCTAAGGAAAAGCAATTGTGGACTGTGGATGACTGGATGAAAGTCATATTCAGTGATGAATCTCGAATCTGCATTGGGCAAGGTGATGATGCTGGAACTTTTGTTTGGTGCCGTTCCAATGAGATTTATAAAGATGACTGCCTGAAAAGAACATGTAAATTTCCACAGTCATTGATGATATGGGGCTGCATGTCAGGTAAAGGCACTGGGGAGATGGATGTCATTACATCATCAATAAATGCACAGGTTTACGTTGATATTTTGGACACTTTTCTTATCCCATCAATTGAAAGGATGTTTGGGGATGATGAAATCATTTTTCAAGATGATAATGCATCTTGCCATAGAGCAAAAACTTAAAACATTCCTTGCAAAAAGACACATAGGGTCAATGTCATGGCCTGCAAATAGTCCGGATCTTAATCCAATTGAAAATCTTTGGTGGAAGTTGAAGAAAATGGTCCATGACAAGGCTCCAACCTGCAAAGCTGATCTGGCAACAGCAATCAGAGAAAGTTGGAGCCAGATTGATGAAGAGTACTGTTTGTCACTCATTAAGTCCATGCCTCAGAGACTGCAAGCTGTTATAAAGGCCAGAGGTGGTGCAACAAAATACTAGTGATTGTTGGAGCGTTCTTTTGTTTTTCATGATTTTTTTCCTCAGAATTGAGTGAATCCATATTTTTTCCCTCTGCTTGGTCTAAAGAAGTAACCGTTACTGACTGCCACAATTGTTTTTTTTTTCCTGATTTCTTAGTGTTTCTTAAAGCCAGAAAGTTGCTATTTGAAATGACTTTAGTTTTGTGTCATGTCTGTGATCTGCTTTTTATCTACAAAATTAAACAACTGAATGAACACCCTCCAAGGCCGGTGATTCCATAATTTTGCCAGGGGTTGTATATGAACCAGGATTTTTACTAATTCAATAAATTGTACAACAAATAAACAAAACCACCTCCAAGTCAAATTTTTTGAGTGGTTGCATAGATTAATTCAGTTCCAGATTATTCTCAAGAAATATATTCTTTCTGCATTGTAAGTCCACAGGTTAGACTACAAGTCTTTAACAGTGCATCTTTGAGTTATACTAAGTATCTCTTCAACCAAATAATTTTGCCCCTGTTACTTAAAGTACAGTGAGCGCGTCATCTGTGCCAAAGTCAAAGGTTTCTGTCCAGCTGCAGAAAAAACTATTCAACTGAAGCAAATACCCAAATGACAAATACCCTTTAGACATTTTGTCTACTGTACCCCCTCAGGGGTCACTGACAGCTGAGCAATAGTTCATTTTATTTTTTTTTTTGGCCATTACCAAAGCAGCACTTCAGTTTTTGACAAAGTCGATTTCAAATTAGAGCTTTTATAAACATATCTTGCTTATAATTGAACACCAAAATTAACATTCACAAAGCCGAACACACAGACAGCACAGGCTGTGCAATTTATTTATGTACCTGATAAAGCAGCTCAGTGAAGCCCATCATACAAAAACCAGGCATGAGGAAATTTGTCAATAAAGTCTCAGTGTAACCGACAAAGACTGAATATTAAAAGCGCAGATGAAAAACAAAAAAGTTAAAAATGATTGCTGCTTTTACCTTTATGAGTGAAGTACAAACAATAGCGCCAGCATTCACCATGGGGTTATGGGGCTTATCTGCAATAAAACAAAAGCCAAGTTACCGTTTTGTTCAGGTTCTGTGTTCAAACTGCAAACATTCAGGCAAGTTCCTTGATATTCACACAACACGCTTATTGACCCATCAAACATGATATCCAAACACCGATGAGAGTCAACCAAATATGTGCAGAGCACATACTGACTGAAGACTGCTGATTAAAAAGAGTTTGTTATGGCTGCATGAGGTTTTGGTTTCACTTTGTGAAGTAGCCTGGCTAATTTGTGTTTCACAAATTGTTTTACTTTCACGTTTGATTCTCTGTGTGCTGCTATACAATGCTGCTGGAACCTCAATTTCCCTGAGAGAGTCTTCTCAAGGGATTAAAAAACGTTATACCAAATCTAATCATAAAACTTGACCAACCAAGTGTTTATGTATGTACACACACACACACTTATCACAGGGGGTCGTTTTGACCGTTGGGGTTTTTCCGTAATTATTGTATGGCCCTGCCTTACAATATAAAGCGCCTTGGGGCAACTGTTTATTGATTATTATTGTGATTTGGCGCTATATAAATAAAATTGATTTGATCACAGGATGTTAAAAAGTCAGTGTGGCTTAATAAGAGTTTAACTCGCTCAATGAACTGTTGTAACACAGCTGCAGACATTTGGAGCTCGATTTACTCGTATCCCAGATCAGGAGGGCTAAACTGAGTGGGCAATGCAAACTTTTGCAGGTTGGGCTGCAGAGAATTTTGCAGCCGATTTACTGAGTAAAGGCGCAGTAATCTGATGGAGACAACAGTATGTAAATGACGACTGCATGCGTGTTAATGGCTGTAAGAGCAAAATGAAGGACATCAGCCCCTTTGTATGTTACTGGATGCAGGTGCAAGAGATAAATAGGTGCCTCACACCTGCATTCAACGTGTATGAAAGACAACTCCGTACACAAACAGCAGTGTGTGCAGATGTGCGTGCACAGCTCGGAGTCCGTAGAGGACAAGGCATAGCTGTGTGCAGTGGTGGAACTGACAGATGACTGTGTGCCTGCAGAACACACAGCTGTTTGTACGCATCTGACTAGCAGAATGTACATGCACAGATGTACGTGCACCATACCACACACACCCAAAAGTTGTGCGCGTGTTCAGTGTGTGACACGGCATGATAAATTAACTGTAATGATCATAACCTGCAAAACGTACTCTGGTCCACCCGTGATGCACAGAGACATTCATTGTGAAGGCAACAAACCATTAAATATGTCCGAAGTTTACATTTAATGATTTTTTTCCTTATTCTATGTACAAGGAGGCAGTGGCTTCTGTGCCGCTGGAACAGCAGTCTGTCAAGCACAATCAATTAACACCAAGCTTTTACAAAATACACACGTAAGCAGCACCCACTAATTTATTTTTTACCTTGACAAACCATGTTGCATCTGCAAACCTCAGCTACTTGTATGTTCCCTCCCAGAATTTTGCGCTCTGTTGACCCCATAAATGTGAATCTGCTGCAAATCGTGAATTATCCGCAAACCATTAATGAAAATTTACGTAAACTGTAAATACTTTTGCTGTAAACTGAATAAAATATCCATGAAAACAGGTCTCGCAAAACATGAATATCATTCATGAAATACATTTTCTTTCAGTTTAAGTAGTTCACAGATCAATTACTTCAAGAAATCTTGATTACAAACATTATGTCCACAATTTTTTTTTTTTTTTTTGGGGGGGGGGGGGGGTGTCCACTACACTCTTTGAAGTGGGGAGGCAAGCCCTCACTTCTGGTGTCAAGCGCCCGGCCTCGTTGGGCATGACCTGCTCTGGGGACAGTGGCAGGTGGGCAGTTTGAGGAAGTACACCTGTCAATCAGTAACACAGGTGTCCTACGGCAAACTCGGAGGACAGAAATCTCCCGGGGGGGGGGGGGGGGGGGGGGCAGAAGGGCAAACGCTTGCTTGATCTTCAATTTGTTTCATTTATATAGCTCACAGTAAAGCTGCATCAAGGTGCTTCACACAAGTAAGGTCTTACATTACCAACCCCCAGAGCAAGAACAAAGGCAACAGTGATAAGGAAAAACTGATGATTTGAGGAAGAAACCTCAAGCAGACCAGACTCAAAGGGGTGACCCTCTGCTTAGCCCATACTAAGCCAAGGTTTTTACTAAGTTTTACAAAGATGAAGAAACAGAAAATCAAATAACACAACTTTATAAAATAAAAAACACACACAAAAGATTAATTTGATGAGAAGTCCACGCAGGCGTTTGCACCACAGGCAGGGATCATCCAGGCTTCCTCATGCCGTCAGCGGGCCTGTTCATGTGACAACGTCCATGCCGAACTCAGACTGCACATCTACAGGCCTGGCATCTAACATTCATCAGCAGTAAATCAAAAGGAAAGCAGAGAAAATATTAAAGGTCATCACCAGCCGCTAGCTCCAAGCTTCACTAACAGATCCCGAATTTAGATGAAGTTGAGGCTGAGACCAGTTCTGTTGCAAATAAAATAACTTTTAAAAAGTATAGGAAGCATAGTTCCATACTATGCCAGTATGCTAGCCATACAAGGAGGAGAAAAAAAGTGAGTCTTAAGTCTAGAATTGAAAGTCTCTACAGAGTCAGACTGTTTTATCTCCATAGGGAGATCATTCCACAAAACAGGTGCACAATAAGAGAAAGCTCTGTGACCCACAGACTTTTTAATCACCCTAGGGACACAAAGTATCCCTGTGCCCAGACAATGCAGAACTCGGGCCGGTACGTAGGGTTTGATTAGGTCAGCTAAGTAGGGAGGTGCCAGTCCGTGAACAATTTTATAGGTTAATAGCAGAACCTTAAAATCCGACCTCACAGACAGGAAGCCAGTGAAGAGATGCCAAAATAGATGTAATGTGGTCCTGTCCAGAGTCTGCCAGCAACATTCTGAACCAATTGGAGACCCCTAATGCTGGACTGTGGTAAACCAGAAAATACAACATTGCAGGATTCAAACAAATTCATAAATCAGGGTCTCAGCATCAGTCAGACAGGATGGGATGAATCTTTGCTACATTTCGCAGGTGGAAGAAAGCAGTCCTCGTAATGTCTCTAATGTGGAGGTCAAAGGACAATGTGGGATCAAAAAAAAAAAAAAAAAAAAAAATCAACCTAAAGTTCCTCAGTGTGATGTATGACACACGAGCCTAGGCTAAGCGTTAGCTGGTCAAACTGATGCTGATGTCTCGCTGGTCCAAGAACCATCATTTCGGTTTAAAAGTAAGAAATTGCTAGACACCCAGCTTTTCACCGACAAGGCAATGAGATTCAACTGATTTTCAATAAGAATACAGACTATGAAAGCAGGGCCTCATGATCCTTCTGACTTAAGCAGGAGGCGTCAGAAAAGTTGGGTTAACTGGCTTGTGACAGCCAAGCATTCATAGCGACATCACTTTTTGGTCCTTCTATGTCAACTTTTCCTATTGTCATATAGGTTGAGGGGTGGCGTGAAGCCCTGTGGTGAAGTGAAAGTGAGGCACACAGTCATAATCCCACAGACTGTAGCTTCAGACCATTCATTGGCTCCTCAGCCAAGCACATACACCAAATCATGAAGAAATTCACATTTTGCGAGAAGTCCGTTCATGTTTCAGGATTTTTTTTTTCTCTTCAGTATTCATGTCTTGCAATTCATGCGTTGCGGGTAATTCACATTTTGGGGATTAAAAGCTCTCATGTGGACAAATCCCAAATTGCATATTTATAAAACACAAATGTGCTATTTGCACATTTGACAGATGCAATCCTCAACGCAGTTTGTAAATTAGTAGGTAGGATTTGCAAGTGCACTGGTGTTTGTGCACATTTTTACATACACAAACCCTTTAGTTAAACAGGCCCTTGGACTTTAACCCAGTCTTCAGTTGCATGTTCAAATGGTTAAATGTGTTCATACTCTGTCTTTTGCCATGTGGTCAGAAAAACTCTCACATAGTTCCAAGAAGGCTTTGAACTTTCATTATCCTCTATCGGCAAAGCAGCGTATCATTTTCACTTGTGTTTGTGTGTGGACAAGAATCTCAAAAACAGCAGGACAGATTTCCTTCAAACCTGGTGGGAATATTACTTTGACGGCCATCTAGAAGTGATCAGATTTGGGGTAGTCTGGGCCAAAGATTAAAGAAAACATGGTCCAAAGAACACTTGTTTTTTGTACATCTCAACAACCAAGGAGCACACATGGATGATATGAAGCATATATTGAATAATCAGCAAAATCTGTAACTGATTGGTATGAATGACTTCATAATGAAGTCACATGATGACGCTGTATTACTTGTACATTTATATTGTGGTGTGTAAAGCGTGCAGGGTATGTGGCAGCTTTCCGATGCCGTTCATTTTCATTCAGGTCAACTCCGATGCTGTGGTAAGTGGAAGTGTGCCACAGTGCTCTAATTGCACATGATCCCATTACACAACCGGATAAGCAAAGGGATAAGCTGCTGTGCCACAATGCTGCCATGGCTGAAGTGTAGTAAAACACCTACAAAAGGAAAAGCCTTCAAATGACCAAGCTTTAAATTCCAGCCTGGGAATTGAGACATTTCCTCCAACATTCTGGATGGAACTTCCATGCCGGTTATCTTCATAACACATTTATAGCTGTCGTGAGAATTCAAACAGTCAATCACTTACTACCTGTGATACTCAGTAACAGGAGAGGAGCACTGATGAGTGACCATTAGACAACATAATGAGACGACCGACACGGTGTCTCATTATGTTGTCTAATGGTCAGAAAAGACCACAACAGCCGGAGCAATTCACAAGACACTTTGGTCAGATTTAAGACTGACTACATTTACATGCCGTTAATATTCGGGTTAAGGTCGATATTCTGGTTTCTGAATCATTAGGAGTAACCCGTTTACATGCTTAAGCAGACAGAGTTACTCCTGTATACATGGTCACTGGTATCATTTGGAATAGCCCCATCTAACGCACGTCTTCATCCGGTGCTTGATTTGGTCTAGCATTTGTGCAAATCCTGCTTCGTGTAAAACCCCTCACTACACACATTTCTCAAACAGGCATTAACATTTTCTCACTTTTCTCTCTTGTGTAAACACTTTTTTTCTTCTGGGCGAGAAGATTATAAATGGATACAAGCAGAACAATACGCGTGCTCTCCCTTCGCTCACTGCCTCCGGGGGTACGGATGCGGGACCCGCAAAGATTTCAAGTCATGGCCACGGAGCTCTGCGGCATACCGAGACCCTGCGGCGCTGTGGATTTTTTCCGCAAGAAATCTATCCTTGCGGGCTGCCTCCGCATCAAAACAGCGAGTGTAGTCTCTGGACTTGTTGCCAGAGTTGGCGCAGCTCCGCACAGCAGAGAGGGGGATGGTGTGAGTGGCCCGCTGTGGCGTTTACGGAGCCCACAGACTCAGTAAGTGCATCGGAGGCAGAGCAATCGCGGTGCCGTGACTGGCCCGCCAGATAAGGACGCAGAACACAATGCGCTGTTTCTCTCCTTCTGTGGTGTCCAGTGGGTTGCGTGCGCCGCATACAAGTAGTTGCCGTACTCAAAAGACCAAGATTCCTTGCGGATAGGACATGCGCAGAACAAAATAATGTTCCTTTCTATAGGGATAACCCGATGCATGTTTATATGACCTGATATTCGAGTTAGAAAAGGAGTAACCCAGGGGTCATATTCGGGTTTTTAAAAACCGGAATATGAGCATATTCGTGTTTTTGCGGGTGTTTACATGGCCGTGCACAACCGGGTTATTGCTAATATTCTGGTTATGAAAGGGTTATTGGCTGCATGTAAACGTAGTCATTAAGGCCTAGTGTCCACATATGGCCGTCAGCTTCCGGGTGGGCTCCAGGTCAAATCGGAACACAAACCACATCCGAGGCTGCAAAAACGGGGCGGAGTTGAAGACGTGTGTGAGATGCGTATCTGAAGCAAAGGAAAGACTAAAACATGCTGCAAACAGTGAGAAGTGCTGCCTGCTTGAACTGCTGGCACCATATATATGAAGCGAAACCAGACAAAAAACACACGGTTTAGTGAATCAGGTTTGTCAGATACTGATCACTTTAGGGTCAGGAATTAAAGTTTTTTGTTTTTGTTGACGGAACTGGTTAAAGTAATGTATGTTAGATGTGGTGTGTGTATTACTTTGCTCTGTGACGGAGCGTTGTGCGTATTCTATTGTACATGAGGTGTGCACGCTCATCTCATGCTCTGCCTCTTTAAATGCTGCTGGGACAAAAATACAGAATATAAAAACTAAGAAGGAAATGTATGAGGACTAGAGCAGGGAGGAATGCATCACTTGGCATTTCTCTGAAGCCATGAATCCGCTCTGGCATCAACATGAGGGTGAAAGATGAAACCAGCACAAACTCACCGTCGTCATTCAGGAAGAGCTTGTTGAAACGCAAACCACTGGGCTCCTTCCCAATGAAACTGTGGACATACTCCGTGCCGTATTCATGGACAGCAACTGCATACTTCAAAGGCTTTACACACGACTGCAGGCAGAAGGGAACCTTGGTGTCTCCTACTGTGTGTCTAATGACAGTTAACCAAACAGACAAACAATTTAACAGATCACAATGACCACAGATCAACAGCTGTGTGAAAGTGTACACCTTTAGTGGAGAGGGCAATTATTCCCACTTCATATGAGAAGAGTCACTTACAAAATTCATCTACTTCACTAGCTTAGTTTCAATTAGCGATGTGCGCGGATGTTAAGTGACACTTTCAGAATGTCTGAAGGAAAAAAACAAAACAAAAAAAAAACACTACGATGGCTGGGTTTTGTCCTCTCCCAATCATGGTCATTCCAGTGTGGATCTTACAGTGACTTTAATTAGAATAGTTGTGACAACCAGGGCTGTGAAATGAAAATTTTGAAATCAGAAAAATTTGCGGAGGGTGTGGGGTGCGCAGCTCCCCACGAGCTGGGGTCTGGGGCCCCAGAAACCAAATTAATTTTGTATCTAATGATACATTTTCAGCATCTCCTGGAAGAAAAAGAAAAATCTCAAAAGAAGTGCATATTTAAAATGATCCTAGATTCAACCTTTAATTTGAACTGTCAATGATAATGTTGAAATAACAGAATATGATGTGGAAGCAGAACCTGGAATGATTTTCCTTTTAATTGTAAACCAAATTATGTATTAACTCAGAACAATTAAACTACATGAAATTCCTTAAGACTGAAAAAATGGTTAAAGCTTTTCCAAAACCACAGCTAAAGCTTGAACAATATTTTGAAAATCACTGTAAGATATCAGTAACATACCTTATAGTCAAAAAGTCACTTATATCCTTGTGGAAATTCCTATAGATCATTCAAAGCCACAATGTCTTTTTCCAACGAAATAAAGTCTACATTAATTTTAAAAAAGCCACCTAATCTTGTCTGAAATCCTGTTTGAACAGCACAAGGTTCATTTTCCAGAGATGAAAGAAAAAAAAAAAATCTTACTGTGTTTCTTGAGGGCACAAGATGCAGTTTGCTTTTCCCGTTTCCTTTATCTGTGTTCATGATGACAAACTTTAAATTCAACCCAGCGCCAATTCCATGGATTCTTGTCCTTATTAAACTATTTCAAACCGTGTTTCTCACCATCTTCCCTCTGTCCAATGTCGCTCCATGACAGACATGCTGCAAAATTCTTCTTTTAAAAACTTGATGCCTCTTAAAGTATGAAATGTCCACATGCTACGTTTAGCTTGGAGCAGCTACCCAGCAACGCAGTAGCAACCAACCAGTCTGCTTTACAACCGTAGCAAAAAACAAAACAAAATCACAATTACAGAGTATGACACTAACACCACCCACCCCTCCTCCCCATGATGAAATATGCCGAATTCCTCGGCGTTTTCACAGCCCTGGTGGCAACAGAAGGGTAATTCCCGTTGAATGCTGCCATTTCATCTGGGTTTTTTTTGCCCCAAAGTTATTTCTTACAATGTTTAAGAAGCTCCATCTCTTCCTCTGTCCACCCTGACCGTGTGTCTTAGAATGTCATGTGACCATCTGTACATCTTGTGACCTGTAATAGCTTCCACTGCAGTTTTGCACAATATGGCTTTTTACAAGTTGCCTGAAAAATGCCATAAAACTTTTACAATATCTGAGGGTTTTCTCTTCTTGATTTAAATTTGTGTTATCATTAAGCATGTTTGCTATTCACCACTTCAAATTGCATAATTTGGAAGATAACGAAATCCTGCCTCCTGTCAGGAGAGCGCTGCTGCACGGTAACAACCTTATCTTTATGACTTCCTCTGTTAAACAAACATACCTGATGAATTTTACAGTCACCTGTAAGAGAACAAGCTGATCAAAACCCTGACCGACATCACTGCCCTCCTGGTAAGTGCATCATTGTGCCAGTTTTGTGTTTTGAACCTTCATGTTAATTACAAAAGAGTCACGAAAACCCATGAATGTGAACTGATAAACATTCTCATGTCGCTTAAAAGTACTTAATAGAAGATCTTACAATCACGCAGGATTTGGCTCTTATTTTTAGCTAAACATTACATGCGTGCATGTTTGAGAAAAAAAAAAAAAGCACATCAGGATCATTATATGTTCCATCAGATTGCGACATTAAATAATGACATGAAATGTGACTTTGTTTACACAAACCTGCTGAGATATAGAGGACATCCTCAGCAAACTGACAAACCTGCAGGCAGCAAGAATCTCTGAACAGAAACATCATTACAGTAATTTAACTTGTCTCACCTCTGTCCATCGACCGTACACAGAGACACAGCCCACAGGTCGGGGCTGAATTTGGAAAGCTGGGGAATGTAGTCTGCAACCTGATAAAGGAGCAGAGTTGGTAAAAGCATGTCAGGACATCACAGATCACTTAACAGCTATTTGAAGGCCAACACAATGGCAGCATCAACTCTCACGGGTCAAACAGTCACCTGAACATCAATAATAATAATAATAAAAAAAAACATTTTTTTTAAAAAATGGTGGGGTTGGACTGGGACGGAACGTTAGCATCCATTTTTTTGGGGGGACATGTACAACGTTCCTCTGTACATGAGGGGGCACCCATGTTTCAGCAGATTGACAGTTATTTTAGAGATGTGGGAATGGGCTGGTTGTCTGCCTGGGTGGTTCCCATCCAAGACGGCTCCCAGACTTAATTTTACTGGGGGGTACGACCTCAGTAATAGGGAACTTATTTCATGACAGATTTTATTACCTCCACCAAGAAGGTTATGTTTTCATTGCTGTTCGTCAGTAACTTTGTTATTTTAATAGAAGAGTTCATTAAATTTTGATGCCGATCCAGACCAAGGGGCGGATCTTTGATCCTGATCGTCACATCAAAGCAAGATAGTAATTTTAAATAAATAAATAAATAAATACCCTCCTTGGCAAGGTTGAAAGATCAGAACCCACTGACCACCACTCAAGATAAGTGATTGGAAACAGATCAGGATGAGAGTTCAGCAATAAGGATCAATGCCAAGATAGGAAGTCCTTTCAGCTGCTCCCTTGTTTTCACTCAGGGTCGCCACAGCAAATCAAAGGTGGAGCTGCAGGTTGATGTGGCACAAGTTTTACACTGGATGCCCTTTATGACGCAACTCAACATTACATGGAGAAATGTGGCAGGGGTGGGGTTTGAACCGGGAACCTTCCACACTGAAACCAAGCGAGCCAACCACTTGGCCACCACTACCCCTGCTAATGCCAATCAAAGATAAGTACCATATTCTCTGAAGGTCAAGTCACACCTGTCAAAAAAAAAAAAAAAAAAAGCCTCTTGGAGAGGAAAATAAAACCATATATAAATCACACTTTTTTCTGCTCTTTAATTTGGGATTTTTCTGCACTGTTGTAGTGCATTTTTATACTGACATTTATTCTTTTATTACTGCTGTTTATTTGGAGTTTATTTACTTTGATTCTTGTGAAAGCTCTATATAAACAAACAGTCATTCTAATGAATTTTTGGTACACAAGCTGCAGGGTCTCCAAACTAGTTAAAAAAAAACAAAAAAAAAAAAAACTTACATATGACGAACAAAAGATCAGAATTGTGGGTCAGCAGTCAAAAAAAACAAAAGGTACCTGTTCAGGATCTGAGATTAGAGATCAAAGGAATAACCCTTTCACAATTAAAATGAAATCAAGGGAAAATGTCAGACATAAAAACACAGGACTATTGGACCTTAGCTGAGGAATGTTCTCTCAGAGTTAATATTTTCCCTCTGACTTCCATCTGCAAACTGTTTAAAGTAGCATCAACGCAGACACACTGCAGTTATTGTGATATAAAAAAAAGGGGTTTTCAAAATGTGGGAGAGTGAGCCCCCCCCCCAGAGAACCAATGAATGGCTGCGCCCCCCCAGACACACAATTTCAATATCTTTATGTCTTAAACACATTTTAAGAGTGCATTTTTATGGAACCGTCTATGTATTTACACATTTTACAGCCTTTGTAAAAATTTTAAACATGTTTTAAAGAACTTTCTATTTTTCCGTTTATCGTATTTTAAACATTGTTTTTTTTTTTAAACCTTTAAACATCTGTGTTTTTAAATGTCTTTGGCATCACCAACACATTTTAACATAAATAATATTAATTCAAACAGGGATGAGTATTGATAAGATTTTATCTATCGATTACGCTCATTGATCCGACTCCTTGTCGATTCCTTCATCAATACCTCCTGTGAATTTTCTGTGTACTAAAAGTAGGCTTCACAGGTTTTCTATGTCAATAACATTTTATTGAGTCTTAAAGTAAATAAATATGAAATTGGTCACTGGATCCTTGATCTCTGGACATAAATAGAAATAAACAAAGTGTAGTTTTTGTCAAAAGCATTTTCTGTCAGGCATTAATGGCACCAATGTTACTCCATACATAGCCTCTGAACTGAACTCAGCTGGCTGCACGTCACCTTCATAAAGAACGCAGGACGTCTCATTTTGGGAGGGGAAAAAAAAACCCGTTTTAGTCTGTTGTACCTTGTCTGTATTATAATGTTTGGAAAGAGGTGTCATTTGATTTAAACGGTGATTCACTTTGAAGTTATTAATTAGGGCTGGACTAACTTGACTCGGCAGAGAGCGGCACAGCGTTTGGAGCTGTGGGAACGGAACAGAGGACGATTCTCGTTTCTTGCCTGCAACAAGACAAGAGTCCCAGTTAGTGACTTTAATCCATACAAAAGTGACTCATGAGCAACATTTTTGAATGGCTTTGAGAGGAATTAAGAAGGGGACTTGCAGCTTCTGAAAAGCAGCGAAGCAACAAACCAACAAAGCAGTGGGTCGGAGTACTGCTTTGCTGGTTCAAGAACAGGCGCTGCAGAAGTGGTTCATTGCAGACCCGCTGCAGGGTCATTGATCATTTTCCTGATAAACAGCCTCAAAAACAACAGCTGCTCTGAAGGACCGATAAGGGAATCGTTAAGCAAAAAGGCTATCGATGTCAGTGGATCCAATCATTAACGATTCTCGAAAAGAATCAGTTCTCCATACCCATCCCCTGCGCCCACCCCGAAGAACTCTGGTGCCCCTGGTGCACCTCACAGTTTGAAAAACACTGCTTTAAAGTGTTAAATATTTTGCAGTGGCTCATTTCTTCAAACCCAGGAAATTAACAAAAACAAAGATGGCCGTCCAGCAGGAAGTTTAAAGTTACTTACAGCTGACATTTCATTTACAAGTGTATTATTAATAATATGAACACTTTCCTATTCAACTGAATGTGGCAGTGTGTGTTGATATTAAAGGATTATTAACCGAGGAAGCAGGGTTAATCATTCATTATATGGCTGTTTTTGTAGCTGCATTGACATTTTGCACATCCACTTTGAGCTCGTTTGCCGTTAATTCCTCCAGTTCAAACTCATCACTGTAATAAAAAAGTCACTCAGAGAATGGTCCTCTTCATCGCTCATAATTTCTTTGTTTGCTTTTTGTTTTATTTTGCTTGTAAATTTATTGTTTAAAAAGGGAAATGTGTGTCGCCTTGGTTCCTTCCTCTTTTCCAGGTGGCCTGCTGCTGTCAAACATCATCACCTGCAGTACATCGACCCCGATTCTACACTTCAGCCTTCGTGAGAAAGTCTGCAGAGCATAATCTTGTATGAACCTTGTGGGATTTAACCACTTATGGGGACCGCCGCTCCCATTTTGCAATATTATACACAGCATTTTGTTTTTGGCTGCAATCACCAAAGCAGTCGCGAAAAGTGCAGTTTTTTTTTTGGTTCCCAGTGGAGAAGAAAGGACGAGGCAAATGTGAGAGGTCACGTCGGTAAGTACACAGCTAACCAGAGTACCTGTGTTCTCTCGTCTGCAAAACCGCCACAACATGCTTGAGTTCTTGGTCATAAACAAACCGCAACACATGTCCACTTTCCCACCACATCGTCACTTTTTTTTTTTTTTTGCATTTTCACTTTGTGTGTAATCTGCCCAAAATCTCAGAAAGTGCTGTGTTTCTGTCCCTGGAAGTAGAGAAATTACATCATATTTTACCCCTTCAGTGCCTGCCCTCAAACGAGACTGCGCTGCCCAGTCATCATTAGTGGTTAGTGAGCTTGACTTCAGTGTGGAAGGTTCCTAGTTCAAAACCCACCCCTACCACATTTCTTCATGTAATGTGGAGTTGCGTCAGATAGGCATCATACGGCGTAAAACTTATGCCAAATCAACCCCAAGTGAAAATAAGGGAGGAGCCAAAAGGATTATCATTATAGTTATTATTACTTTTACTATCATTATAGTTATTAGTATTATAATAACCAGTGTCACTCTGCTTTGTGCACCACATTCTCACACTGTGGCTCATTCATCTCAGGCGCTGGTGCCACCTGCCTGCATCTTATTTATTTATTACATTTTAAAGTAGCTATCTGAACTGTGGTTCTGGCCCTCTTGTAAATCTGGTGTATTTAAGTTACTTTTCCCCCACATAACTCAGGTGCTATGACAAAACAATTTCCCTCTGGGAATAAATAAAATAATCCATCCAGCCATCTTTCCAAAAAGTGACTTGTACAATAGAGCAGGAAACCACCTGCATTATAGCACTCAGAATGTTTTGCACAGGGGAGAGTTGACAAATATATAGGGCACACTTGGAATAAAAAAATAACTAACTAACTATAAGAAATAAAGAAAACCACACACACCTGTCCTTCAGAGTGTTTTTTGGCATTTTCGTACAGCTCATCAATATGGGAGGTGAACATCTGGAAGTCTGGTATGACAAACTTCTTGCGGAAGGCCTGAGTGAGCAGGACAATGTTGCTCTGGACGCACCTGATAAAATATTGAGGGGTGCAAATCAGCAAAATCGATCAAAGTTCCAACACAAACATGAGCCAGTTTAGTGTCGATGAAACCACCCTTTGACACTTCCTCCACAGAAGGCTGACATCAGGAGGATCAGTTTAATGGAATTCACCCAGTTCAGACACAGATCTCACACACCTGGTCAGCTTCAGTCTTTGGGCTGGTGTCTGTACCTCAGGGTTATAATGGCTTGCACAGATTATAAAGTTAGAACACCACTAATCTTTTACGTTTGAACAAATGTTAAGAGCCATTTTGTTGGGCTGAGTTACACATATTAACACAATATCCCAGCGGAAGCAGAGCGAGATGTGGAGAACACCCTGGACAGGCCGCTAACCTACCACAGGGCTGACACACAGAGACAGATACACACTCTCCCTCAAACAAAATATCAATTGAGAGTTTCCAAATGACCTTAACAGCATGTCTTTGGAAGGAAGTTTAAGTACCGAGAGGGAACCTACTCAAACACTGTGGGACTACGCCAGTGGTGGGCACAGATAAACAAAAAATTAACTTCGATAACAGATAAGATAACTGAAAAGTTATCTTTGATAAAGATAAACCGATAAACCACCCAAAAATGTATCGGAAGTTACAGATAATCGATAATTTCCAGTGTTGTCTATAGGACATTTGCAGTTACTAAAGAGCTGAAATTGATTTTTAACACGATCGCTTTTGAAAGCATCAAAAGCGGTAAAAGACCTAAAGAATAAGCAAGAATGTTTGACCATGCTGACCCCTGCAGGAAGCAGCACAGACAAATCCTGAGAGCACCCTGGAAGTGTCATCGCAATTGCATGTTTTAAAACTTTTATGTTGTAAAACATTCACTCAATATTAGTAAGCAAGTAAATTTATTTATATAGTGCCTTTCACAAACATAAGGCCATGTACACACGTTGTTGGGTATTTGTAAAACCGAATATCTTACCCTTTCAGTTTGGGGAAAAACTTCATCCACACTATGTCGTTTAAAAAAAAAAAAAAAAAAAAAATCCATCCACATCGAACCGTATAAATGTGTTGTAATTAGTCTGCCAAACCTTTGGGTGGCGGTGCTGATTAAAACTATCCAATCAGGAGCCTTATTCTCTTGTCGTCACTTCCACAAAAACTAAAAACATGGCGCCAACCTCGTTCATGTGGATCGTAAGGAGTCGGAATTACTTCTAACCGTAGTTTTAGAATACAAAGTTAACAAATATATGCACACAAAAAGCACCTGGACAATGGACAATACCAAAACTTTGAGAGCAGCCATGTACCCAGACGTTTAATACTGCCATGAACACTCCTGGCCAGTAGATGGCAGTAGCGGCCTTGAAAAAATGTCAAACAAAATTCCAGATAATCCATGTCTGCTACATTTAAGATGCGTGGAATTTAACAAATGCAAATACACCAACATCTATAAACCCAGAGAATATATTCACGAGAGTTTTAGCCACTAGAGTTTAATGCTGTTATCTGTGGACCCTGAACAGTGTGTCTGAAACGCATTTGTCCTGTTGTGAACGTCTGAGATTACCTTATGCTACCCATAATGCATTGCTGCCTGGCACAGCATGTGCTCACAAAACCTTAAAAATTAACATTACTTTAAAACAAAAACATATCTGATATTTTTGCGCAAACATAGAAAGGTCCAGGTCAGATTCTAACCAGGAACCTTCCTGCTATGAGGCAGCAGCAGGAATTACAGCCATTTGTACACATAACAGATGTTTTTCTTAAAAAGATAAAAAGCTATAGTTTGGTAGAAGGGATATGGAACTACGTAGATCAGAGGTCTCAAACCCATTCCAGAAAGGAGCAAGAGGGTGCAGGTTTTATTTGCAACCACCCACTGATAAACATCACTTTGAGCAGGTGGAATCAGTTGATCAGTGAAATCGCCTGGTGGAATCAGTGGGTGGCTGCAAATAAAACCTGCAGCCCCTCGGCCCTTTCTGGAACGAGCTTGAGACCTCTGATGTAGATGGAATTGGAAAAATATGAATTATTTATTTTTAAAAAAACAAACTAAACCTTGTTTTAGGGGTATGTGACTAACACGACTTACTTCTTAAATAAGTGTCTGTCCAGCATGACACCGTCCGATGTGTTCTTTAGGGTTTCTTTCAGGGTTTCCATGCACTCCCTCAGTCTGGGATCACCTGCACGGAGCCCAGTAGAATTAAGTGCCTAAAATAAAGAACATTCAGGAACACCTCTGAGAATCACTAATGTGTGAACTTATACAATGCTTGTGTCACTGACCATAATGAATCGCAACCCTAACTGATATTCGACCACTAGAGTGTGCATTTATGATATTAATTGTATTGTGAAATCAGCAAAACCATTAAGCTGAAAACAACTTTGCAGAACTTACTGTGAGAAATTTATGAGCAGGAATAGTCTCTTTGCCTTCAGCAACAGTACAGAAGAGCAAATCCTCCAGACTGGGGAGAATGCCTGCATTTCTTCTCCTGGAATGACAAGGGACAGTGTGAACTTACAACTTTATAAAGACCTGCAGAAACTGCCCTCACTTCACCCATATACACAATTTATATCCGCTGTTGAAATGTAATATTTTTGCATTATTCAAGTTATTTGGCTTTTTTCTGTTAAGCAAGGAAGCAAATCTGGAGAAAGAACGAGCACACACACCCCTTCAACTAATTATCCAAGATCAGGTTGCTGGGGGCTGGAGCCTATCCCAGCAGTCACAGGGCATGAGGCAGGTTCATCCTGGACAGGACCCCAGTCTGTTGCAGGGACACATACAGACAAACACATTCACACCTGCATGCAGACCTATGGTCAATTTGAAGTTTCCAATCCAACCTAACCTGCATGTCTTTGGATGTGGGAAGAAGCCGGAGCATCTGGAGGGAACCCACACAAACACGGGGAGAACATGCAAACTCCACAGGTGGGAACTGATCCCATGACCTTCTTGCTGTGAGACAACAGTGCTAACCACTAAGCCACTGTGCTGCCCAGAATGAAGACAAACAGTGGGAAAAAAAAAACAAAACACACACACCAATGAAACAAACCAACCACTGTGTTGAAGATGTTGGTAATTTTCAGTATTTATTTCTTCAACATACAATAAAACCATTTTTTGTCCTCCATATCTTACAGATGTAAACAGATCTTATCATGAGCTCTGGACTCTGTCGTGTCACACTTGAGAAGCATTTCAGTAGCACACAGACGCAAAACCAGCTGAACACACCCTTTTCTACTTTTTTTTTTTACTAATAGCCCAATTTCATAGCCTTAAGAGTGTGCATATCATGAATGCTTGGTCTTGTTGGATTTGTGAGAATCTACTGGTACCTTGTTTCCCATGTAACAATAAGAAATATACTCAAAACCTGGATTAATCTTTTTAGTCACATAGCACTACTATTATTCTGAACACTACTGTATACACACACACACACACAATTATTATATCACCAGCTAAGGTGGATCTGCATGCTGATTTGTCACACGCATTACACTGGATACCGTGGTGGGTTCTGAACCGGGAACCTTCCACAATGGAAACAAGTGCACTTAACCGCCCAGTTCATCCTCATTAGGAGCCTTTACAAATTTAGTGAGTTACAAGACGATACATTTATTATTTTTGGAGTACGTCTACACAAGATGGTTGAGACTGTACAAGTGTCCATCTTATCTACACGCCCTACACCACCAGTGCAGGGACAGTTACCCCTTGATTCCCTAACATTTCTGTGATGATGTCCGTACTAAGCTTACCGTGCTACGAGGGCTAACTGAGAAGTTTTGAGCACAACTCAGAAGAAGTAGGGCATGGTTCTCCATCTTTTGCCTTCTGAGAAACCAATATTTCTCAACATTGCACCCAGTGAGTTAAAACTCCATACACTGTCAAGAACTGATGGTTTCTCAGAAAGCAAAAGATGGAGACCCACACCATACTTCTACTAGGTCAGGCTCAGAACTTCTCAATAGGGCATCACAGTCTCGTTTGAGGGCGAGTGCTACAGGGGTAAAATATGACGTCATTTCTCTACTTATAGGGAGAAAAAAAAAAAAAAATCACAGCATTTTCAATGGGTTTTGGGGCAAATTATATGCAAACAAAGTGAAAATGCAAAGAAAAAGTGACAATATGGAGGGAAAGTGGACATGTTTTGCGGTTTGTTTATGACCCAGGGCACAAACGAGTCGAGGGCATTTTGCAGGCGAGAGAACGGAGCAACTCTGGTCATTTACTGTCTGCCTAGACTTCTCCACTGGAAACCGACAAAAAAACTTTTTGTGACTGCAGCCCGAAAACAAAACAGTACACCATTTTTCCAGTCAAATCAAATCCCATGATATCACATAAGGTTCAAACGAGACTGCGGTGCCTTATCACCCCTCGTACCTTCTGCTGATGGCTGCAGTCCAGGGACAGGACAGGGTGCAGAGCGGGAATGACAGAATGTTATTCTCCCCATTAGAAGTTAAAGCACCATCAAAATGACTTTCAAAGTATTTGAATGTTGCATCAGATTATTTTGCAGTAACACTGCAGTGAGTGCACAAGGCCCTATTTAAAACAGAGTTAAATTAACTCTCAGTGTACATGAATAAAAAAAAAAAAAAGCCAGTGTGCAGTCTTGATGCTTGAGGTTAGACCTCTCCATTATTTTGGCCATAAGGCTTTCAAATGTGTCAACAGTATTTGATGAAGTATTGTACAAGACTCAAATTCCAGGAATTCTCTAGTCTGTGTTGCTGTGGAGGCTGGATTACTAAAGCAAACTAGTGGAAGATTCTCAAAATGCCAATGACACAAGCACAATGAAGTCTGCAGGTCTTCCCTTCAAGTAAATAAATCTATGCAAGTTTAAAAAGAGATTCATTTTAATTTTCATTCTGTGTAGTCCATATCCCTGGAACAGACTGTCCTCCATAATGTTTATATCGTATTCACGCTACACCTCCCCGTCATCTTTTAGTACATCCTCTGCTCTCCACACTGTAAACACTCTACATTCAGCCACAGTAACTCTGCCTGAACATACGCAAACAAACCGAGTCTCCCGATGAGCTCAAATAAAATGCTGTGCTTCAGGCATACCTAATTCTCAGAAAGTGTTATCGATCCAACATCTGTCACTTTAACATCACTTCCACAGCCAGTCAACGGTGACACCTCAGTCACGAGGCACGCACTCCCGAGAAGTTGTGACAGAGTTCACTTGTCCTTATTTCAGTGTCTTGCCCGTTGTACACAGGAACAAAGAACTCAAAATGAGAAAATAAAAAAATATACGAGGTCTGTTAGAAAAGTATCGGACCTTATTTTTTTCAAAAACCATATGGATTTTGAATCATGTGTGATTGCATCAGCCAAGCTTGAACCTTTGTGCGCATGCGTGAGTTTTTTCACGCCTGTCGGTTGCGTCATTCGCCTGTGAGCAGGCTTTGTGTGAGCAGTGGTCCACCCCTCTCGTCGGATTTTTATTGCGAATAAATGTCTGAACGATTTGGAGCTTTGCTGCATCAATTTTTTCCAGAAACTGTGAGAGACCTCCAGGTGGACACCATTCGGAAAATTCAGATGGCTTTCAGGGACGATTTTATGGGGATTATACAGATTAAGGAGTGCTCCAGCCAGTTTAAAGACCGCCCACAGCGTCAGAGCGCGGTGCGCTCCGAGCGCCGATCGACAGGCTGAAACCCCACTGAAACAACCAGATCATTTCCAACGTGAAGGCTTTGTTGATCCGGGAAGTCGTCTGACTTCCACAAAAAAAAAAAAAGGCAGAAGGCGTGGACATCAGCACTTTTTCGGCACATTCCACTGTTACAGGAGTTTTTTTTTTTCATGGAAAGAGAAGCGGAGGAATGCGCCACCGTGCCGCTCATGGCGCAGCACAAAACCACCTCCGTGTTGGTCTCACAGGGCGGCTTTCAGATGGCTCAGACGGCTTTCGGTGGCGTTTCAGTCGTGTGACTATCCGAGAAATTGAGCATGAGCTTGACATGCCCCAACATGTCCTGTGAGGCTTCATCACGGCATTGCTTTGCGCCATGCGGCTCTACCGCGACGCACGGAATTCCTTCGCACGTCTGTCTCAATGTGCCGAAAAAGTGCTGATGTCCATGTCTTCCGCAATTTCTGTGCTAGTCAGACAACGTCCCGGATCAACACAGCGTCCAGTTTGGAAATGAACGGCACATTCCAGTGTTACAGGAGTTTTTGTCATGGAAAGAGGGGCGGAGGAATTCCGCGTGTATAAATAAATTAAATCATTCACAGACTAGAGCCTCTCTACCTAGCCGACCTAATTAAACCTTACGTACCAGCCCATGCTCTGGATTCTCTACTTTGCGTCTCAGTTATAAAGCAAAAGTGATCTCCCTACAGAGATAAAATGGTCAGATTCCATACAGACATTCAAGTCCAGACTAAAGACTCATCTATTCTCCCTCAAGCATACCGGTGCAGTATGGAATTATTTTCCCTCTCCTTTTACACCGTATTATTAACAACTGAGCAGGTCTCAGTCTCACGACATCTAAATTCTGGGTCTGTGTTAGTGAAGCACAGAGCTTGCTGTTGGCGATCACCTTCATATTCTCTCTGCTTCCCTGTTGATTTACTGCAGGTGAACTTAAGGCTTAGGTGTCGTTATCTCTGGACCACTGATTCTGCTGCTCTTCTCTCTGTCCGAGTTGCTGTCACTGGGTTTATAGAGGCTGGCACTGCTTGCAGAGGACCAGACTCACCTGGCATTGGCATTTGACATCTGCCATCAGAAGTATTCAAGAGCTAAAACTAGAGACTGCACCAATGGACTGCATTTATTCCCATACACATCAGAAGCTCAAAAAGCTTTACAATTATGTTTCGCATTCACCCAATTCACAGTCATACACCAACGTCAGGGTGCTGCAATGCAAGGCGCTCACTACACACCGGGAGCAACTCGGGGATTAAGGACCTTGCCCAAGGGTCCTTAGTGATTATCTGGTCTGGCTGAGTTTTGACCCGAGAATCCTCTGGTCTGAAGGCCAATGCTTAACCACTAGACCAGGGGCGGGAGATCATGTGCCATGAAGGGTCAAGACACTGCAGCTTTTCTTGCAACCAATCACCTCAGCAGGTGATTTCATTAATGATCAGTTGTTTATGATAAGGGGTCATCAGCAACCAACCTGCTGAGGTGGTTGGTTTCAAGGAAAACCTGCAGTGTCTCAGCCCTCGTTGCCCACCCCTGCACTGGAACACCTCCCCAAGTCAGCCCTCACTCAGAGGGGTGACTGGAGGGAGTTTTTCCTTACCACTGTCCCCTGTGTGCTTGCTCAGACTGATGGGTAAGATTAGACCGTACCCATGTGAAGCACCTTGAGGCACCATTGTTGCTACATGTTTTTGCCCCACCCAGAGTGCATTCAACAACTAAATAATTAGCAGAACGACACCATCCTGTCAGTGTGCATTCATTTTAAATACAGAAATGCCTCAGGTACTTTAGCACTACAAACACACCCAGAAAAACAGTAAGGAGTCATATGGAAAACAGACCCTCCACAAACAGCCAACTGTTTGAAATACTCAAATCAAATCAATTTTATTTATATAGCGCCAAATCACAACAAACAGTCGCCCCAAGGCGCTTTATATTGTAAGGCAAAAGCCATACAATAAATACAGAAAAACCCCAACGGTCAAAACAACACCCTATGAGCAAGCACTTGGCGACAGTGGGAAGGAAAACTCCCTTTTAACAGGAAGAAACCTCCAGAAATACTGAAATCTACAGATCACCCAAAAGTGTCAAAAGAATCCCCAATAAAAAAAACAATACAAACCCTCTTACTTACTGTCATACGTTGTCACTTAGCTTGAGAGTACATATGCCACAAAACTGTTGTAGAAACTCACTGTCACCCTTCCCCATGTGCACTGGTTTTCAGCAGAGTATGTACTTGTACTAGCATATTGAGATAAAGTACTATATACTAGTGCAACAGCAAGAACGTCCGGGCTGCAAAACTTTTGCATGGTTTAATTTTCTTTCAGCTCTCACTATTCCAAGAAAGCCTGACCGAGGTTGATGTGCGTGTGACACCTTGCTTGATCGCACACTCTTCCTTATTTCTTCCGACAGTAAGGGCTGAATTGAGGTTCTTAAAAATCATCTTTAAAGACCCATCTTTTCCCCTGGCTTTTGATCAAGTCCAACTGGCAAATGACTTAATTTCATGTTTTATTTACAGTACTGTGTATCTTTTATCCATGTGGTGACTGGAATATGTATAGCACTTTGGTCAACCTTTGGTTGTTTTAAATGTACTTTATAAATAAAGTTGGAGATGAGCTGAGTTCAACATGCAGATCCACCTTGGATTTGCTGTGGTGACCCCGAGTGCAAACAAGGGAGCAGCCGAAGGGACTAACTGTTTGCAAATGTTGCTTCTTTTTGCTCGTTTCTCTGGCGATATTTGGAAAGACAGAAAGGGAGCACTGTTTGCGCCGCAGTGCACGTGCACAGCCACAGCCACAGCCACACACACACACACACACACACAAACGGATAAATGACTGTTGATTTTTTTCATCGGTATTTTGAAGGCGGCACAGTCATTCCTCTGACAGCTCCTTAGCTTAAAGCTAAATAAACAAAGTCAACTCAGACTGCTTAACTGGGTCGATTAGTTTGATTACAGTCGCAGTTCACGTTGTGAGCAGATTATTTTACATGACTGGAAAAGACAAGTGAAGTCACGAACATAAAACACTGGCGTTTTAGAAGCAGTTAGTTTTTTTCTAAAGTTAGCTAGCAGCGACAACGCGGTGCGCAGGCGGAAGTTCACCAAAACGTTCCTCCCACCGTGCGGCACTTTAAAAACCAGACACGCTTTTAAACATACTTGTCGCTGTTTGCTTCTCCGCCGGCAGCGTCCTTCTTCAGCTGCTCGTCCAGCTCCACGGCGCCCTCACTTTTCGCGCAGTACCACCGACGCTGGGAGGCGCAGGAAGCGGCGGGGCCGGACGGACGGTGCGCGGCGGCATGCAGGCCGCTCGGTTTGCCGCACGTTGCTCTGGAACCGACGGTGCCCACGTAGCGGTACTGCCGCGGGGACCAGGACTTCTGCCGGGGGAGGGCGCAGGGACGTTTTGCTGTGGCTGCAAACAAGTCCTTCAGCACTTTCGAATGCCTGAAATGTAACATATCAGTCCAGAAAACGTCAGCTCCGAGTAAAAACAAGAATAGCAGAAGACGTTCAGCAGGACGGTCTGGGAGGGAACGAGTCACCGAATTCCGGCGGATCGCAATAAATACAGCGGCTCTAGCCACGCCCACTCCAACTACTATTGGTGGAAAGGATCTGACGTTTATGTCTTCTTCTTCTTCTTCTTCTCTTGGTTAGCAGACTAGACCCAACCAAGGCACAGTGCTGCCATCTGTTGTTCACTTAAAAAAAACACAGATGGATCAGATTCTGCAGAAGAGTCCAATGATCTGACGTTTATGGTAAACGGACTGCATTTATAAAGCGCTTTTCTATTTGCATCAGATGTTTAAAGCACTTTACAATAATGCCTCACATTCACCCCGATGTCAGGGTGCTGCCATACAAGGTGCTCACTACACACCACCGGGAGCAACTAGGGGTTTTAAGGAGCTGCCCAAGGGCCCTTTGTGATTTAGTCTGGCTGGGATTTGAACCAAGCATTCTCTGGTCTCAAGCTCAACGCTTAACCACTAGACCATCACCTCCCCTAGCTTATCTAGTTCTTTCCAAAATTGATATGCATAGTTACTGTGTGTATTATTCTTCCTCAACCTATGAACATTTGGGCCTTTGATATCATTCAGGACTTTTCCACTTCAAACACTGTGGACTCTGTACATTATAACATTGTTGTACTTTGTCTATAAGCTCTATTCAATTGATTCCAAGATGTATATGCGTAATCATATACACTCAACAAAAATATAAACGCAACACTTTTGGTTTTGCTCCTATTTTGTATGAGATGAACTCAAAGATCTAAAACTTTTTCCACATACACAATATCACCATTTCCCTCAAATATTGTTCACAAACCAGTCTAAATCTGTGATAGTGAGCACTTCTCCTTTGCTGAGATAATCCATCCCACCTCACAGGTGTGCCATATCAAGATGCTGATTAGACACCATGATTAGTGCACAGGTGTGCCTTAGACTGCCCACAATAAAAGGCCACTCTGAAAGGTGCAGTTTTATCACACAGGACAATGCCACAGATGTCGCAAGATTTGAGGGAGCATGCAATTGGCATGCTGACAGCAGGAATGTCAACCAGAGCTGTTGCTCGTGTATTGAATGTTCATTTCTCTACCATAAGCCGTCTCCAAAGGCGTTTCAGAGAATTTGGCAGTACATCCAACCAGCCTCACAACTGCAGACCACGTGTAACCACACCAGCCCAGGACCTCCACATCCAGCATGTTCACCTCCAAGATCGTCTGAGACCAGCCACTCGGACAGCTGCTGAAACAATCGGTTTGCATAACCAAAGAATTTCTGCACAAACTGTCAGAAACTGTCTCAGGGAAGCTCTTCTGCATGCTTGTTGTCCTCATCGGGGTCTCGACCTGACTCCAGTTCGTCGTCGTAACCGACTTGAGTGGGCAAATGCTCACATTCGCTGGCATTTGGCATGTTGGAGAGGTGTTCTCTTCACGGATGAATCCCGGTTCACACTGTTCAGGGCAGATGGCAGACAGCGTGTGTGGCGTCGTGTGGGTGAGCGGTTTTCTGATGTCAGTGTTGTGGATCGAGTGGCCCATGGTGGCGGTGGGGTTATGGTATGGGCAGGCGTCTGTTATGGACGAAGAACACAGGTGCATTTTATTGATGGCATTTTGAATGCACAGAGATACCGTGATGAGATCCTGAGGCCCATTGTTGTGCCATACATCCAAGAACATCACCTCATGTTGCAGCAGGATAACGCACGGCCCCATGTTGCAAGGATCTGTACACAATTCTTGGAAGCTGAAAATGTCCCAGTTCTTGCATGGCCGGCATACTCACCGGACATGTCACCCATTGAGCATGTTTGGGATGCTCTGGACCGGCGTATACGACAGCGTGTGCCAGTTCTTGCCAATATCCAGCAACTTCGCACAGCCATTGAAGAGGAGTGGACCAACATTCCACAGGCCACAATTGACAACCTGATCAACTCTATGCGAAGGAGATGTGTTGCACTGCATGAGGCAAATGGTGGTCACACCAGATACTGACTGGTATCCCCCCCCAATAAAACAAAACTGCACCTTTCAGAGTGGCCTTTTATTGTGGACAGTCTAAGGCACACCTGTGCACTAATCATGGTGTCTAATCAGCATCTTGATATGGCACACCTGTGAGGTGGGATGGATTATCTCAGCAAAGGAGAAGTGCTCACTATCACAGATTTAGACTGGTTTGTGAACAGTATTTGAGGGAAATGGTGATATTGTGTATGTGGAAAAAATTTTAGATCTTTGAGTTCATCTCATACAAAATGGGAGCAAAACCAAAAGTGTTGTTTATATTTTTGTTGAGTGTACATACACTGGGTTTTCCCACCCTGTGAACAATATTTTCAAAAACAAAATAAATCAAATTAAATAGCATCTTTATATTGTGATAAAAGCAGTGAAATAAATACATTTTGAGTGTGTGCACATGATTTTCATAGTAATATTGTAGAAAGTCCTCTTTGAAGGTGACACAGCGCTCCGCCCCCTCCGTCTCTCCCCTCCCCTTGGAAAACTCTGGCTCCGCCCCTGTTAAATCCTCAAAGGAGACAAATCAGCGAAACGTGTGAAGTTGCCACGAATGCAGATGTGGAATAAGATGTGGGGATTCAGATTAAGATGCACATTGTGCCTTTGTGTGTCCCTGTTCTTCACTCTGGGCTGTGTTTCGTCGACGGCAGAGGAAGTGAAGGAGGAGGTGAAGATTGAAGTTTTGTTCATGCCCGAAGAGTGCAGTCAGAAAAGTAAAAGAGGGGATATGATCAACGTCCACTACGACGGCTTCCTGGCTGAAGGTGGCTCTCAGTTCTACTGCAGGTAGGCCAAATTCCACAAAGAAGTCAGCAGAAAATAACTACTTTTTTCAATGCAACTAAAGTCTGTCCGCAGATTTTGCGCAATTTAGGTTCCATTAGTTATAATTATTTTGTTTAGGGTCTTTGTAATAAATCATTTTCAGACGTAATAAGGCCTTTGTGCTCTGAATGGGTTCTTGTGTTTAAAGGGGTCATATTATGCATCATTTAAGCATGCTGATGTCGGTCACTAACTGTACTAAAACATAAAAAATATGTTATCCTAATAAACATCTATTTATTTATTTAATATTACCGTTTGTGGTCATGGCTTTAAATGAAAACAAGCCCCTCGTCCACTCCTTCATTTCGAGTTTGCTGCTCTGCCAGATGTAACACTGAGAGGCTCTGATCAGGCTGCACACAGACAACAGCATTAACATCGCAACATAAAACTCTTTGTATATTCTGCCTAAAACTCTCATGAACATATGATCTGGGTTTTCAGACGTTATCGTTTTTTATGTGAACCTGTGAGAAGCTCAGGTTGTTTCTCTGTTATTTTCAATGGGAGTTGCTGTGAGCCGCGATCATTCCTGTACATGTTGTTCTGGGAAAGTGAAGTTTGCTCTTTAACGTCCTGATTATTGTCCTTTACAACACTGTTTGTCCTGTTTGTTCCACAGTAATATATATATATATATATATATATATATATATATATATATATATATATATATATATATATATATATATATATATATATATAATGTCTGAAATACATTTTGCAATTAATATATTCCACACAGGTTAAACGTAGCAGACACGGATTATTTGGAATATTTGTTTCAGCAAGTTTTCAGGGTGTCATGCAACAGTCTCTTTTTAACTTGATGAAAAGCATAAAAAATTACATTTTGGTCGTATAATGTTCATTTGCAGTTGTCATTGTAGTGTCTCAATGTTGTTTTGACTCCAGTGACTCTCTGGCACACAAAGGATTATGGGATATCTCAATAGTGCAAATGTTGCAAACAAAGTGCAGAATGGTTTAATGATCAGAGACAAGTCCAGACTTTGTGACCAGGCTTGGGGAGTAACGGAATACATGTAACGGCGTTACGTAATTAGGATACAAAAAAAGGTAACTGTATTCCACTACAGTTACAGAAAAAAAAGACGTATTCAGATTACAGGTATATTTAGTAAAAATGGGGATTAGTTCGCGGGATTACAATTTTAATGCATTTTATGATATTATCTGTATATATATTTTTTTTCTGTGAAACAAAAACGTCCCTTCATGGACAGTGACATGACGTCTCCTAACCGGGCAAAATATTGATGAAGTACCCGGATGTTAATGCATTTTCAATGGTGGTTGAAAATGCGACTGAACACACTCAGAAAAATGCTCGCAAAATACGTGTTAAAATGCCATTTTGACCTGGATATCGAGCCAGTAAAATTAACTTACATTAATGTGTCAGGAAAGTATGAAGCTTACTCTGACACACACACATTCTCAAATATTAGTGTTGAAAGTTACACAGATCTGCGCTGTTCAAGCTGATGAGCTGAGGCGTCCTGCTGCAGCTGTAGTTGTGTTCAATGCAGAGCGGCTCCTAAAACCATTACAACACATTTATATATTATATTTTTACACAACTGTCCTTAATTGACTGAGTTTCATTCATGAAGTCAGTGGTGTGTGTACACATTTCTATGTGTGGGTGTGACTGTGAGCAGCACAGTGCGGGTCATTATAACCTCATTATTTTACGGTGCAAATTAAAAAAAAAAACTCGCCAGTCTTGTCGAACAATTTTAATCACTGACGACAAGTATTTTAACTAGACATTGGTCTAGCAGTGGAAAATATCAACTAGTCATAAGTGAAGAGTTAATGGTCCGTGTCATCAGGTGACACAGGTACGGCAGGAGACATACAGCTGTTTATCATCCAAATATCACGGACAAAGTGACAAGAAGAACCAAAACCACTTACTTATGGAAGGAAATATTGTCTCCCTTGTTCCTCCGTTTGTGACTTTGTCAACATGCGCAGCGTTCCGGAGTATTCCACCTGTTTCTTGAACTTCTATGCACGTAAATCACTAACTTGCTTGGAATTAAAATGGCGATCACGCCTCCTTACTGACAGGATTTACTTAATGGTTTTCATTATGCTGTTGTTCTTATTTTGAAAGTTCAATAAGTGGACTGATGTGTTAAACATGGTGTGAATGCCATGTGAAAGACTAAAGTAAGATCATTTTACTGAACAAGTAGTAGACTTTTTTTGTTTGTTTTGTATATTGTTCTGCCACTTTTAATTACAAATTCATCCGCACACGCCTGAGTTTTCATTATCCTTCATTTGTTTGGCATTTTTGGTTGAAAATTTAGCAGGTGAACCCTGAGTATGTTTAAACCAATATTGTGGTGCTTTTAATTCATAATGTGAAGTAAAACAGAGCATGCCATGGAAAAGAAACAGTTTGATTTTTGCTTAATAAACTGTACTATGTGGTCAAGACTATTTATATGTAGTTTCTTTTGTCTGTATTAGCATATTTGATATTGGAGTAATCCAGAAGTAATTGAAAGTAGTCAAATTACATTACTTTAATATTATGGTACTTGGATTACGTTACTGACTACATTTTTCAACAGGTAACTAGTAACTGTATCAGAATACATTTTAAAGTAACCCTCTCAACCCTGTTTGTGACATATGTCACAGTGTCTTAAACAAGCTGTTTCAGGCCTCAGTTCTGCTCACAACACAGGAGTCTTGAACCTGTGACACTTTAAGTTGATTTTATCTGCCTATACTTGAATCCAGGGCTGTGGCTATTGAATATTTTTGGAATTGAGTACTCTACCGATTATTTTTTTGATTGATCAAGTAATCGGATAAAAAAGTAACGATATCGATAGTGCCAGGGCTCTCCCCAAGAAATGGATTCAACTTGGATTACACTGTAGAGTTATACACACACACACACACACACACATCTTCAACCACTTACCCAAGATCGGGTTGGTGGGGGGCTGGAGCCTATCCCAGCAGTCACAGGGCGTGAGGTGGGTTTCACCCTGGACAGGACGGTCTGTCACTGGGTCAAACACGTTCACACCTACAGACAATTTAAAGTTTCCAGTCCATCTAACCCCCGTGTCTTTGGATGTGGGAGGAAGCCAGAGCACCCGGAGGGACTCCACACAAACACGGGGAGAACACGCAAACTCCACACAGGAAGACCACAGGTGGGATTCGATCCCATGACCTTCTCGCTGTGCAGCAACAGTGGTAACCACTAAGCCAGTGTTATCCTGTAATCAGAGTTATCCAAGTGTAATCAGTTGTGGTTCATATCATCTGTATCTGATCACGGGTTTTATATCCTGATTAACAGATTTGGGTTTTTCCAGAATGCATTGTTTTGTCCTCTTTGTGTTTCAGTCGTTCAGATAAAACCGGTCACCCTCAGTGGTTCGTGCTGGGTGTCGGACATGTCATCAAGGGTCTTGATATCGGGTTGAAAGACATGTGTCCTGGAGAAAAACGAAAAATAACTGTTCCACCCGGCCTGGCCTTTGGAGAAACAGGAAAAGGTAAGTTTACCTGTAAAGTACGTGTCAAAGCTGCAGCTGCTGAGAGTTTATTATCCACACACACACAGAGGTTTTTGTCCTTTAAATAACAGTGTGTTTTTTAAGACAGCAGGTGATATGTGCATACTTAAACTCTCTGTTTGCTGGAATAAGCTGTGTTCTTGTCTGCTCTGTTTTGTTGTTGCAGCACGTGCTGTCCGTCTCCACACGGCATGTTCTCTCGGCACGTTTTCACGCATCTTCATGTTTGCACTTGTGTGAAGTATTTTCTACAAACCCCTTAACTTCTCTTCATGTTGGTGTTTATGAATGCAAAGGTCAGAAATTCTACATCTGTGATCACTTTTTGGACTTTTAACAGCGAGTGCATGCTGGTGTTCAGCTCACATCACCAAGTCTCTTCAATTCTTCCTCAGTTATAATCAGATAATTGTCTCATAACAAACACGTGCATGTTTGTTCCATCTTTTTACTGGATTACTAACATATGTTTTACTAATGTTGAGGTTTTTTTTTAGAATTTTGGTTTTGAAGCCATTAGAAATCCCTACTCAGAAAAAGTTGCCTGTTTTTCTTAATTCACTGCAACAATTAAAAATGTATAGCCACCTTGACACTTGTACGAATTTGAGTCCCGCACTGGCATAAAATCTTGCATGCCAACTTGTCCTAAACTGTGTGTAAGCTGTGCGAGCCTGCGTGCCAGTGCACAACAAAAATTTTGAAATGTTATTTATTTACATTTAATGTTATTTACTTATATTCGGGCAATACTACACTTAATTCTTAGGAAATTATTGCAAATGTAACCAAAATTTTTGCCAAATTGATACAATATTTGTAGACTACTAGTTGGAACAAGATAACACAAATAGCACTAATGTAGGTACTGATGCACACAGTCTTAAATTATAGATGACACTTGGCCCTGTCTGAACAGATCCGGTGCCGCCCAACGCCACAGTGATCTTTGAGGTGGAGCTCTTTTCCGTGACCAGGGGGCCGCGCAGCTTGGAAGCATTTGGAGAGATGGACATCGATAAAGACCGAAGTCTCACAAAGACTGAGGTAACTACGATATCTTAGAGGACAGAATGAAGTGAGCTTTCTAACCGCCGCTGACTCGTTAATGTGATGTCATGTTTTCATGATAGACAAGAATCCTCAACTGAGGTTTTCCTGTTGTATTATTTTCTATTTCAATTCCAAACTCAGGTGAACATGTGCTTATGTCATATTGAGGAGCTCTTCTGCTTGTGAACTTATTATCTGAAGTGAGTTATTTCATCTTGTGGTCCATCCGTCCCTCACTCGTGAACAAGACCCCGAGATACTTAAACTCCTCCTCCTGAGGCAAGGACACCCCACCGACCTGAAGAGGGCAAGGCACCTTTTTCCGGTTGAGAACCATGGCCTCGGATTTGGAGGTGCTGATCTTCATCCCGGACGCTTCACACTCAGCTGCAGACTGCCCCAGTGCATGCTGAAGGTCCTGGTTTGACGAAGCCAACAGGACCACATCGTCCGCAAACAGCAGAGATGAGATTCTGTGATGAGATTCTGTGAGATTCAAACCGGACCCCCTCTACACCCTGGCTGCACCTAGAAATTCTGTCCATAAAGATAATGAACAGAACTGGTGACAAAGGGCAGCCCTGGCGAGGCCAACGTCCACTGGAAACAGGTTTGACTTACTACCGGCAATGTGAACCAAGCTCCTGCTGCGGTCGTACAGGGACCTGATAGCCCTTAGCAAAGGACCCCAGACCCTGTACTCCTGGAGCACCCCCCCACAGGGCGCCTCGGGGGACACGGTCAAACACCTTCTCCAGATCCACAAAGCACATGTGGACTGGTTGGGCGAACTCCCATGAAACCTCGAGCACCCGATGGAGGGTGTAGAGCTGGTCCAGTGTGCTGCGACCAGGACGAAAACCACACTACTCCTCCTGAATCCGAGGTTCGACTATCGGTCGAATTCTCCTCTCCAGCACCCTGGAATAGACCTTACTGGGGAGGCTGAGGAGTGTGATCCCCCTGTAGTTGGAACACACCCTCCGGTCCCCCTTCTTAAACAGATGGACCACCACCCCTGTCTGGCAATCCAGGGGTACTGTCCCCGACCGCCACGCGATGTTGCAGAGACGTGTCAACCAGGACAGTCCCACAACATCCAGAGATTAAGGTACTCAGGATGGATTTCGTCCACCCCAGGAGCCTTGCCAGCAAGGAGCTTTCTGACCACCTCAATGACTTCGGCCTAGGTGATGGACGAGTCCGCCTCTGAGTCCCCAGTCTCTGCTTCCTCTTCGGAAGACGTGACAATGGGATTGAGGAGATCCTCAAAATATTCCTTCCACCGCCCAACAACATCCTCAGTCAGGGTCAACAGCTCCCCGACGGCACTATAGACAGTGTTGGCGGAGAGCTGCTTCCGCCTCCTGAGGCGTCGGACAGTTTGCCAGAATTTTTTTGAGGCCGACCGATAATCCTCCTCCATGGCCTCTCCGAACTCCTCCCAGACCCAAGTTTTTGCCTCTGCGACTGTACAGGCTGCAGCATGCTTGGCCTGCCAGTACCTGTCAGCTGCCTCCGGGGTCCCACCTACCAACAAAGACAAGTAGGACTCTTTCTTCAGCTTGACAGCATCCCTTACTTCCGGCGTCCATCACTGGGTTCGGGGATTGCCGCCACGACAGGCACCAGAGACCTTGCGACCACAGCTGCAGGCGGCTGCATCGACAATGGAGGTGGAGAACATGGTCCACTTGGACTCCATGTTTCCAACCTCCCCCGGGATCTGGGAGAAGCTCTCCCGGAGGTGGGAGTTGAAGACCTCGCTGACAGAGGGTTCTGCCAGTCGTTCCCAGCAGACCCTCACAATACGTTTGGGCCTGCCAGGTCTGACTGGCTTCCTCCCCTCCCAGCGGATCCAAGTCACCACCAGGTGGTGATTCGTCGACACCCGAGTGTCCGAGACACGTGGCCAAAGGTCAGATGATACGACTACAAAGTTGATCATCGACCTCCGGCTCAGGGTGTCCTGGTGCCACGTGCACTTATGGACACCCCTGTGCTCGAACATGGTGTTCATGATGGACAAACTGTGACTAGCACAGAAGTCCAACAACTGAACACCACTCTGGTTCAGATCGGGGAGGCCATGCTTCACCGATCGGACCGTCGTGGTGAAGAGAGAGCTGAGCAGGGGGGCAAATCTCTCGATTTACTGATCGATCTACGTTCCGACCCTCACCTATGGTCATGAGATTTGGCTCATGACCGAAAGAACAAGATCGCGAGTACAAGCGGCCGAGATGAGTTTCCTCCGCAGGGTGGCTGGGCGCTCCCTTAGAGATAGGGTGAGGAGCTCTGTCACTCGGGAGGAGCTCGGAGTCGAGCCGCTGCTCCTCCACGTTGAAAGGAGCCAGTTGAGGTGGCTCGGGCATCTTTTCCGGATGCCCCCTGGACGCCTCGCTGGAGAGGTGTTCCAGGCACGTCCCATTGGGAGGAGGCCCCGGGGAAGACCCAGATCACGCTGGAGGGATTACGTCTCTCAGCTGGCTTGGGAACGCCTCGGGGGAGCTGGGGGAGGTGTGTGTGGATCAGGAGGTCTAGGTGGCTTTGCTTGAGCTGCTGTCCCTGCAACCCGACCTCGGATAAGCGGAAGAAAATGGATGGATGGATGGATGGAGTTATTTCATATAAAATAAAACTAATCCACACACACATGGGTATTTTTGAAAATGGGGCGTCATTTCTCAAACATTGTGCTGGATTCATACTAGAAGTGTACGTATGAACAAAAGGCAAAAATGGTCTATAATAAAGTGACTTTTAAAATCATTCATACATATTCAATTGCTGCCAGAAAAGTCCTCTTTATAAATCACAGCACTTTGAACTGTGTGGACGGATCTGCCTCAGATCTCGCCCTCTACACGCCCACATTCAGTCACAAATGGGCGACGCTAAACACTTCACAAATATTCAAACACACATGAAGCCTGAAACGTGAACCTATCTTGGCAACCAAACCAGAAACCAGAGTGGCAAGAACCCTGGGTGTTATGATTGATGACCAACTGTCCTTCTTGGACATTGTTCCTTCTGTCTGTTTGCTGCTATTTAACATGAGGAAAATCAGATCATATCTAACACAATATGCCACCCAACACGTGGTAAAATTTCAGCTCGGTCACCGTAACCGTTCTGACAGGCCTCCTGCAAGGTGACGCCCTTTCAGATGAACTTGGTGACACGTGGTTTGCAGTAAACCCAAAAGGGACAACACCCTCCCCCTGACCACACTCCAGTGGCTGCCCATTGCCGCCTGTATCAAATTAAAGTCGTGGCTAAAGTGGGTTTGCACCCGTCTACTTAGATGCTCTCAAAAAGACTTACACTCACTGGCCACTTTATTAGGTACGCCTTGCTCGTACTGGGATGGGCCTTGTTTTACCTTCAGAACTGCCTTAATTCTTTGTGTCATAGATTCAACAAGGTGTTGGAAACAGTCCTTGGAGATGTTGGTCCATATTGACATGATGACATCACACATTCAATCAGTCTGCCCATTTTCTGACATCAACAAGATACTGGATATCTTCTCTTTTTCTGGCCATTCTCTGTAAACCCTGGAGATGGTTGTGTGTTAAAATCCCAGTAGATCAGGAGTGTCTGAAACACTCAGACCAGCCCGTTTCAAAGTCACTTAAATCCTCTTTCTTCTGATGCTTGGTTTGAACTTCAGCAAGTCATCTTCACCACGTCTAGATGCCTAAACGCATTGAGTTGCTGCCATGTGATTGGTTGATTAGCTATTTGTGTTAACAAGCAATTGAACAGGTGTACCTAATAAAGTGGTCAGTGAGTGTACGCCCACCCTTTAGTTCCTACATTCCTCCAAGGAGCGATGTCTGGCACTGCCATCCCTACATACAGGGCAATACAAACTATTCTCATTTGTGGTCCTCTGACGGTGGAAGAAGCTGCTAAATGCTCTCTGAGCTGAGTGCCTCTTAAAAACCTGGCTCTTGTCCTAATGTCTCTAAAAATCTTTTTTTTTTATGTGCAATGTAGTTACACTTATTTAAAAAAAGTTTTTTTTTTTTTTTTTTTTTTTAATGTGCCTTAAACATTTACACAGTCCTGCATGGCTCCAGTGTACTCTGACATATAAACAATGAGCATTTGTTTGCAGGTCAAAGCCTTCTTGAAAATGGAGTATGAAAGAGCCGGGACGACGCACGACGAACTTTTCTATGAGAAGATTGCGGCTGATATATTCCAAAAGAATGACCACGATAGAGACGGACTGATAAGTGCTCGGGAGTATAATATTTATGAGCACGATGAGCTCTAGGCTGTGAAATAGTTGAATGTTTGTCCTTTTTTGTAATTCATTTAGCTCAAAGATACAAGTGTTCTTCCGCTGTTAGACGTTAGTTTATAAGTTTCAGTGTCGTGTCAATATTTTTTAATGTCAAACCTGACATTCTGTTAGATTTTCCATAATTATAAAGTGAAACAAAACTCAAAGCAGTCAGATATTCTAATGCAATAAAGAACAGATGTGTTGATTTTTTTTTTTTTTTTTTTTAATTGGTGTCTAAGCCGCTCTTCTACCATCGCTCAGTTGTCCACAGGCCAAGCAGGTTTTTGGTACCACTTAAGGGCACTAATCAATACCCAGTATAGAGCTCCACCGTGACCGCCTACTTTTTTAAGGACTCCCATTCTGGATTAAAAAATCCCATTCATTCTCTCCATTGACAGGCCAGAAAATGTTAAAGCTGTACAGCCTCTGAGTTTTGTTTTTTTTATTTAGATTTAAGTCATAAAAATAATTTTCTTTGGTAATACAATAATTTTATTCCTTAACATTTAAATAAGGAATTCATAATATGTTGTTATGTTATATGTTATTGCCAGTATGATCAAAATTCACAGTCTGGAAAAAATGAATTTCTTCCCCTTAAGGGCAGAAATTCAGGCACTTAGATCAGGGGTGGGCAATCATGTGCCATAAAGGGCCGAGACACTGCAGGTTTTCCGTGCAACCAATCGCCTCAGCAGGTGATTTCATTAATGATCAGGTGTCTCAGCAGGTGATTTCATTGACAACCAGGTGTTTATGTGCAGAGCAGAAGCTCACCAGCAACCCACCTGCTGAGGTGATTGGTTACATGGAAAACCTGCAGTGTCTCGGCCCTCGATGCCCACCCTTGACTTAGATGGTCATGAACTTCATTTGGCAGCGATGTCATGGATCACATGGGGGCTTCCCCTGTGTTGTGCAACGGATGCTGGGAAGAAAATGGAGGAGAGTAAAGCTAAACGTTTTAGACTTGCTACATACCTACATTATAGTAAATGGACTGCAGTTTTATAACACTTTTCCATCTGCATCAGATGCTCAAAGCGCTTTACAGTGATGCCTCACATTCACCCCGATGTGAGGGTGCTTCCATACAAGGCACCCACTACACACCGGGAGCAACTTGGGGATTAAGGACCTTGCCCAAGGGCCCTTAGTGATTTTCCAGTCAGGCTGGGATTTGAACCGAGGATCATCTGGTCTCAAGCCCAACGCTTAACCACTAGACCACTATTATGATGCTTGAATTTTGGTAGAAACTAAATCTTGTCAGTTTTGTGAAATTTGAAAGGCCATACAGCTTTAAAGTGTTTTCAGCCTTTCGTATATATTTTGTAGATTAAGTTGTGTGTGTATAGTAAAAGTAGGACGTTGAGCCATGGGGAACCACAGGTTCTAGATGTGCTCGTTTGTACTACATACGAAGGACAGCTGACTTTTGGGGAAAATCTGTTTACAGTTATGATACATTTAAGTATTGACATATAACAATTTCTTGGTTTTTATGACAGTCTGTACTGAAGGTTTAATGTGTTTTCAGTTGTGTTCACTTTTCTAAAAATGAACTTTTGTCATTAGTAAGCTTTTCTGAAGCTGCTTAACCAGTACAATATTCCATGTAAAGAAGTTATGACTAACAAAAGTTTTATATTTGCACTGTGACAGTGTTCACATTAAATTTCTTTTTTGTTTAGTTTTGTTTTTTTGCCTGTGTGAGACACACATTTCTGCTGTTTTGTCCAGAGTGTGAACATGTTAATTCCGGGTTTGGGGTCACATGCAAACCGAAAATGTCCAGATTTGAATCTGCTGTCTGGGATGTTAGAGGATCGACAGACTGATGAATTCTATCAGGTCTGCAGCAACCTCACAGGCTTTTATTTTGACATACAGGCTCTTATTGTGGAAGTGCATATTGGTCCAATCACCTTGCTGTTTTCACGACTTGAATCCTCATGAAAAAATACATAAATGTCCCAAAGGGCGAAAATCAGCTGTTTCTGGATTTCTGTTGATGCTCTGGATGGACAAACACACAGAGGCCACGCCCCCTTTTATTATAAGGATAACGTACAGTACTTTGTTCCTGACTGCAGTCCTTGTTTGTGTTTACTTTCTGGCAGCATCTGCCACCTGATCTGTCACACACTCACACACCACATCTCCTGCAGCGAATGCGATCGTTTAGTGAACAGTTAATTCCAGCCGCACCATAACACAATTTGACAAAAGATGGCCAAGACTAAATAAAAGACGTAACCCTGTGTTGAGGTGGATATTCTGTTCGGCAGGGGGAGCCACTGAGCTGCTTAATTTCAGCAGCAGCATTTCGTTTCCCTTCTCTTAATTAACTGAATATGCACCAGTAGCCAAACCAGCTGGTTGCCCCGTGCTTCACTGGGTATAAAAATGTTTGCCTGATGTCTACCAATCACAGATGTTGTTGTTTCCATCTAGTATTGTGGGTAGTGTAGTTCTTTTCAGTAACATTGTAAATAAAGCACATTTTTCTTAAAATAAGGTTAATATAAGGCACACATTCCATCATTACACAACATTGCGGCTCTTAGTTTTTAATGGTTACAAGTTTTTTATCCTATAATCTAAATCTGCCTATGGATAATATGAATTGGATTTTTACTTCCGGAACCACACTGTTGAGCTGTGTACCGCACTCTACACAAAAATATTTCAGGGCCATTTCAAGGTAGCAGCTATAGCCAAGTTGGGGTCAGTGAAGAATTACACAGAGGTCAGCATTTACAAAAGCTCTAACGGGACGGCCGCCGTGCACTTTTGTGCACATCATGATATACTGAGGGTGGTTCAAAGTGTTGTTTAGTCACTTAAGTGGTACCACTTGGGTCAAAACTGGCTTCAGGCTCATGTACGATTTGAAACTTTTGATACTTTACATTAAACAGCAATGAAGAACAAAAGCAAAATAATTTTCATGTCAACAACACTAAGGGCCCCATCTTGACCATCTATGGCACATGGTTAAAAACGGCATAGCACAACTGTATTTGGGGCGTGTCCAACACCTCTGTGCTATATATGTGGTGCCTAATGTGAAAACAAAGTAAGTCACAAGGTGCAGCTGGGTTTTATTTATTCACTTAATTAGTATTTTGGGCAAAACATGACATAAACCAGTCAAAGCAGTAAGCAAAAGTTCTTTTCTAATTAAAGCAACAAGTACAGGATAAAGGTTGCTACTTACAGCCTTAAAGAAAGATAGAAGAGAACTCAATCCCAGGTGTGAACTGGGCCCAGGGCTAACCCAACCTGAACCCAGCTCTGACCCGGCTCAGTTCCCTTGTTACCTTAAAGAAGGATGCATGTTCTGTGGTTTTAGGAAAAATGTCTTCTTTTAATACACAACTTGAATGAATGATCTATTTAATCCTTATTTAGATTCATCCCTCATCATGCAGACAGAAGAAATGATTGGGTCACTGCTGATGTGGAACAAAATGGTTTTTTCCACGTCAAGCATCGTCTCCTGCGCTTGCGGATTTGTTCTTCCTGGCCAGCTTTTATAAGCAATAAGTCAAAAAACAATAAATGCTATCATCTTTAAACTTAACGAATTAAAAGATCATGAGGACGAAGTGATTAGACACCTAAATGTAATGTCCCATTGATGTGACTGACACCTGCTGGATGTGGAGTGTAACAGCAGGAGGAAATTTGATGCCCATGTTGGGAACAACTACAGGATGAGATCTAGAAGCTAGAATTAAAGAACACACGTGTGGCAGGAAAAGAGCTTTAAAATGACACAAAAACCAGCGCTGTAGCTGATAGGTCTTTAAAGTCATGAGAGTGTGCTAATTAGCTGAAACATCGCTAGTCTGTTTCTCCCGATATGTTCCAAAATAACTTTTTATTGAGAGACGTGATTGTTTTCTCTGACATTTTCCTGTTAATTACAAACATGGAATTACTGGTCATCATATCAAGAATAGCAGCTGTGACACAGATCACATGATCAAGATAAACAAACTGAATTTCAGTTTCTGACATTTAAACCAGGTTTTTTTTTTTTTTTTTGCATAAGGTTCAAATATGGTCACAGCCGCCCATGTGGGAATTCCTCAAAATGTAAAATGACATGTTTATATCATTAAACTGTCACGTGCTGAAGTGTTGTTTCCTGACTTGAAGTTACTTTTCCTTCGACCTACACCCTCTCGCGTTGCTACTTGCAGTGTTTTTCAGTCATTTTCATTTGTAAACTATTATTTGTTAACTGTAACAAACTGATTTTGGCATTTGATGGTGCAGGGACAAGAGTGTCCAGTTTGGTGACCTCAGAGTTGCATCTCTGCTTTTTGCAGATGATGTGGTTCTGTTGGCTTCATCAGGCTGTGCCTTCTGATGTGCACTGAGCTGGTTTGAGACTGAGTATGAAGTGACTGGGTTGAGAATCAGCACCTCCAAATCTGAGACCATGGTCCCCTCTGGGTCAGGGGGAAAGTTACTGCCCCAAGTCGAGGAGTTTAAGTATCTTGTAGATACATGAGCTCTCACAGCCCACCAGGGTGCCGTGGCCCGCATTTTGTAAACCACTGCCTTGCACAATTGACAAATGCTGAGTGGCCTTGACATTCGATCAGTTCTGTCCACAACTAAGCCACTTCATCCTTAGCTGGTCTCCAGAATTACCAGCACTCCTACATTCACAACTATAAGTTGTTCCTGTGAATAGAAATACTGTCCGTCCATGTGTTCGGCAAAACCTTCTGCATCCTAAAACTCAAGAACTGTAAAACTCAAAATCGAAACTTTTATACATTAATACTAGAAGGTCAAAGATCTGCCTGCCAAAAAATAATTTAAAAATCATGCATTTCTGATGTTTTTAAGCCTTTATTGCAAAGTTTTGTGTTTCAAGTAGGAATTGTACAGATGACTTGAAAATCTCACATTGTCCACTAGATGGTGACAAAAGCTGCTAAAATATGCAGCAATGTGTCGACTGTTTAGTTAACTGAGACCAAAAACTTTTACTTGTGTACTAATTTATTTATCTACACATTAAAAAAACTGTTCAGATAGAAATGCAAACAAACCAATTTTGTATGCTGAAAATTGTTTAGTTTTAATTTCCAAAGTTACTGAAAAAATACAACAAAATGCTTCTACAAAGTAAAATAAAAAATATAGATATAAAAGGTATGCTGGACATATTGGCACTGATTAATTTACAGTAAATCACCACTTTCACACCAGTCAGGGAATGAAGACGAGCATTTCACAAGCATGAAGCAATAAAGGTTTCATTGTGCACGGCTTCTCTATTATATCTGTATATTTTTTATTTCACTTTTAAAAAAAAGATCTTGTTTCTGTTCAAAAACTTTTTTCTTTTCATTATACAAAACTGATTTGTTTTCATTCATTTCTGAACACATTTTAAAATGAATACTTCTTGAAATACAGTGGAGAATGTTGTGTATTTTGTTGCAGTGTTATGTGAAGTGTGTGTGTGTGTGTGTGTCTGTGTTGCTTAACAGAACTGGAGCAAAGTTCCTGTCAAGTCACTGTCACGTTTTGGTGCGACAAGTGCCAAGACAGCCTGCAGCCATGATCGTATGAACCGGGTTTAGGGGCTGAACTTGACGTATAATCAGTGACTTCACAGTTTAGTAACGTTTGCGCATAAGTGTTTAGTAATATTGGTAATCACATTAAAATCCGGTGAACACGGTAAGAATTACAATATCAGTGTATATCATCCAAATTTGAACAGAGAAAAACATGTTAAAATAGATGTCAAATTTAAACTAGCATGCCAGAAGGCACATGGGAGATTCAAGCCTGGATTTGGTGTTTTACCGACTGCTACTAATGCAACAAAGTCATCCAAACGGTTTCACCAGTCACATCTGCAGCAGCCTGTAACCTCCTTCACAGATGTGATGGGTGTTTTGGTGTCTTCCCTGTGCTTAATAATAATAATTCAATGAGTGTCTGGCCGCCTCATTCGTGCTTTGGTATTTTTATTTTGTGTAGTATATCATATTGTAGAGATTTACAAAACTGAGATTTTAACGGGAATAACTTTTAAAATTTCAACAGAGCAGCCTGACATAAAAAAAGTGATGTCATAAAAATTTTATGACATCACATTAAAACAAAAGTGATGTCATAATTTTAAATACAAAAAAAAAATAAGATAAAAAAAATCACAGATAACTCCTCTGGGTAAGTGGGGGACAAATCCTTGCTGCAATATTGTATGTATCCCTGGTGGAGTGAGTCAGCTGTGACTCATACTGGAGTGATATTAGTGGAGCAAATAACTGAAGCAATACTTCACATGGTGATACAGGCACCAAATCCAGCACAAATTCTCCTTAGACATTACTCTTTTGAGAAAAAAAAACAAAAAACAAAACAAAACAAAAAAAAACACAACGGGCCACTTGAATTTTCAATAGGCGGCCACGTAGGTATCAATTGAAGAATTACATAGGGGTTAAAATATAAAAGTGCTCCAATCATATTGAAAACTATACCACATTATTTGTCTGATCATAAAGATTCCAAAAAGGTATAGTTTGGACTATCTATGCCTGAATATTATGGAGTTATGGGGTAAAAACCTTAAGAATAGTGACAAAGGTCAATTTCAGTTTATATAGGGGTCAAAAGTTAAAGACAAATAATGTGGTATAATTTTCAACATGACTGGTGCATTTTTATATTTTGACCCCTATGTACAGTGAGCAAAATAAGTATTTAATCACCTACCAACCAGCAAGAATTCTGTCTCACACAGACCTGTTAATTTTTCTTTAAGAAGCCCTCTTATTCTGCACTCTTTACCTGTATTAATTGCACCTGTTTGAACTTGTTACCTGTATAAAAGACACCTGTTCACACACTCAATCACACTCCAACCTGGCCACCATAGCCAAGACCAAAGAGCTGTCTAAGGACACCAGGGACAAAACTGTAGACCTGCACAAGGCTGGGATGGACTACAGGACAACAGGCAAGAAGCTTGGTAGAAGACAACAACTGTTATGATTATTTATTAGAAAGTGGAAGAAACACAAGATGACTGTCAGTCTCCCTCGGTCTGGGATTCCATGCAAGATCTCACTTTGTGGGGTAAGGATGATTCTGAGAAAGCTCAGAACTACACAGGAGGACCTGGTCAATGACCTGAAGAGAGCTGGGACCACAGTCACAAAGATTACATTAGTAACACATGATGTTGTCATGGTTTAAAATCCTGCAGGGCAGCAAGGTCCCCCTGCTCAAGCCAGCACATGTCCAGGCCCGTTTGAAGTTCACCAGTGACCATCTGGATGATCCAGAGGAGGCATGGAAGGTCATGTGGTCAGATGAGACCAGAATAGAGCTTTTTGGAATCAACTCCACTTACCATGTTTAGAGGATGAGAACAACCCCAAGAAAACCATCCCAACCGTGAAGCATGGGGGTGGAAACATCATACTCTGGGGGTGCTCTTCTGCAAAGGGGACAGGACGACTGCATCGTATTGAAGGGAGGATGGATGGGGTCATGTATTGTGAGATTTTGGCAAACAACCTCCTTCCCTCAGTAAGAGCATTGAAGATGGGTCATGGCTGGGTCTTCCAGCATGACTATGACCCCAAACACAGCCAGGGCAACTAAGGAGGGGCTCCGTAAGAAGCATTTCAAGGTCCTGGAGTGGCCTGGTCAACCTCCAGACCTGAACTCAACAGAAAATCTTTGGAGGGAGCTGAAACTCCAAACCTGAAAGATCTAGAGAAGATCTGTATGGAGGAGTGGACCAAAATTATTTTAATTTATTTTATTTATATAGCGCCAAATCACAACAAACAGTTGCCCCAAAATCCCTGCTGCAGTGTGCAAACCTGGTGAAAAACTACAGGAAACATTTGACCTCTGTAATTGCAAACAAAGGCTACTGTACCAAATATTAACATTGATTTTCACAGGTGTTCAAATACTTATTTTCAGCAGTAACATACAAATAAATTATTAAAAAAAATCATACATTGTGATTTCCGGATTTTTTTTTTTTTTTTAGATTATGTCTCTCACAGTGGACATGAACCTAAGATGAAAATTTCAGACCCCTCCATGATTTCTAAGTGGGAGAACTTGCAAAATTGCAGGGTGTTCAAATACTTATTTTCCTCACTGTAATTCTTCAATTAACCCCTACGTGGCCACCTATTGAAAATTCAAGTGGTCGTTGTTTTTTCAAAACAGTAATATCTAAGGTGTACATTTGCCAAATCTGGTGCTTGTATCGGCATTTGAAGGATTCCCCTGTAAATATTCTGTTATCTGCTGCACTATATATACTGTAGGTGCATCTCAAAAAAAAATTTAAATGCCATGAGAAGTGGATTTTTTTTTTGTCATGTATTTCAGAAAGTGAGCATTTTATGCATTCTAGAAGGTTTAAAGCTTTTTTAACTTTAACTTTGATAATTATGGCCTACAGCCCAAAAAACAAAATATGTGCATCACAAAATATTAGAATAATTCATACTTCACTCATAGCACTTGCAGCCAGTCTGTACGTGGCGGCTCTTGATGCTCTGACTCCAGCCTCAGTCCACCCCTTGCGAAGCTCCTCCATGTTATTGAATCAGCTTTGCTCGACATCCTCTCAAGGCTGCGCTCGTCCCTGTTGCTTGTGCACATATTCCAACAACACTTTTCGCTTTCAGTCAACTTTCTACGTATATGCTTTGATCCAGCTCTCTGAACATCCAGCTCTCTCAGCAGTGACCTGTAGTTGACGCTCCTAAACAGTGCAGCGTAGATTACACTGTGGTATTTTACCGCAGTTATACTCTCTGAGCATCTCTGAGTGATGAAGCAGGTTTTCCTCAGTTTGTTATCTTCATCTTGATTGAAGGCGGTCTGATTGCTGCGGCTCTCACCTCGGCTGTTATGTCCACACCCAGCGGCGCCCTAAAACAATATTCAGTACGTCGGTAACACATGTTGATAAGAGCTTTTGTCAGTGTTATAACAACCACGTTATCAACTATATATATATATATATATATATATATATATATATATATATATATATATATATATATATATATATATATATATATATATATATATATATGTTGGAGTTTGAGAATAGAACCAGTCAGTTTGTTTTTTTCCCCACTGCCGACTTACTTTGGCTCATATCGCACATCCACGTGTGGAGGCAGGATCCCCGCCCCTTCTTTTAGACGCTCCACACCATTCCTAATCAAAGAAAAAAGATGACCAGACTCCACAGGATGTCAAATCTGATTGGTTGTGCTGATGGTCCAAACACTGTCCTCACCATGCAATCATCACTCCATTGTCCATGCACAACCTGGCTGGAGGACAAAGCAGTTGTAATCCCGTGGTCTCAGTGATAATAGTTAAAGCCTTGCGGATGTACTGATTGCTAGCAACTCCACCAGACACAACCTGGCAAAGAAAACATTTTTGTGATCAAAGATTCAAACTTCCTTTTAGATTCACGCTGTTATAACTGAAATGGTCTCTGTTTACTCACGTTTCAACTGAAGGCATTTGAAATGTTACCACGAAAAGACATTTTTCTCCAGTGAGCAAACTTGTGAATGTTGCTAAAACTTTGGTTTTCGGACAGCGGTGTGTGGACAAGGGGGAAGCTAAGAGCTTTATGCTAAAATGTAAACAAACCAGCTCGTCGTGTTATTGACGTGGCAGTGTGCACGCGCACACAGACAAAACACACGTTTAAAAAACTATTTTCATCAAATAGTTTGTTTAAAAACAATAAAAGAAAAAGAAAAAAAAAACAGGACCAGGAGGTTAAAGGAGAAGCTCGACATTGTTCAATCTCTGCTCTATTTCAAGATGTATTAGGGTCTTTTCACTCAGGTTGCTACAATTAATCATTAAACATCTATTTTATCCAAGTTCTTTGACTTCAGTTTCTTAATATTTTCTGGTTTATTTTGTGGACAAAACAAGACATTTGTAGGCATCATCTTGAGCTTCATGTAACACAACTAATTGATTGAAGAACCAATTCGGTAAATAATCCTTAGTTGCAGCTCTACGTTTCACTCAGGACAGAAAATTAATTGTTGCATTATTGATTCAAAACACAAACACCACCAATTAATATGACTGAGCTGGGCAAAAAGAACTAAGCAAACACTGCTTCTTGTCACCACTGAATGAGCTAAAATTTCAAAAGTCTCCAGTTGCACAGACACTTTGCATGCCAAGATAAATATGTGCATCTTTATACTTATGAACATAAATAAAATTATTAAGACAACCAATTACAGAGTTAGCCGTTTACCTTAGGGAGCTGTCCTCCCCTGGTGATGCTGTCCACTGAGTGACTTCTGAGGAGCTCGTTCATACAGAATGAGCACTTCCCCTCTTAGCTGGGAGCTACACTGGGGTCGCCTAATTATCTGCACCAACAATCGGCCAGGTCGATAATCATTCAAACCGTAACACATATACGAGTATATCGGCCTGGATGATAATCGGCACTGATAATTGATCGCCCCTAATATTTTTGCACCATATAATAACAATAATTAACCTGTTAGTCCGTGCTGTTGTTTGCGCCCTTAATCAATAATCCGCTGATTTAATTTGTGTGCCAAATGATGCATGCTTCTCCTTTAATGCCAGTGGAAAAAGTAAATATATGTCCAGTGACATAAAAACAAAGACTGGAATAATCCACTCACCAAGGTGGGACTGCATGATGGCAGCAGGTAATTCTGCTTACAGAACAAGATGGCACGATGAGTGCGCTTGGCAAGATGACAGGCAACTGTGTGCTGTATAGCAGCTGCAATGTCGTTCACACATGATAAAAGTGTCCCTTTTTCTACACCTAGAGGGATTGAACAATACAAAGAAGGATCATCAGCATACCTGGAGATTTTATTTAGATATCTTCCGTAAATAAGTCCTGAGGCCCATCAGTAGGATTAACTTGCATGAAGCGGATGACCGTCTCCAGGTCCTTCTGGATGGGATACCAGATGGAAACTGGTTACTTCCCCAGCCAAGGTTGGTACCCATTTACAACTGGGTGGACGGGGAGGTGATGGTCTAGAGCTTAAAGTGTTGGGCTTGAGATCAGAGGAGCCTCGGTTCAAATCCCAGCCTGACTGGAAAATCATTAAGGGCCCTTGGGCAAGGTCCTTAATCCCTTAGTTGCTCCTGGTGTGTAGTGAGGACCTTGTATGGCAGCACCCTGACATCGGGGTGAATGTGAGGCATTGATGTGTAAAGCGCTTTGAGCGTCTGATGCAGATGGAGAAGCGCTATATAAATGCAGTCCATTTATCATTTGGACTGGGACAACTCTTAATCCCACTGAGTTAACTGCTCAACATAGTTTATCTGTTTGAGAAGATATTTATCATTAAACTCTCCAAACCCAAACCCATTGACAGTTTAATGATACCTGTTTGAACCACTGCCATCAGGCAAACGGTACAAGACGTTGAAAACAAGAACAGATTGAAAAATGTTTATTTATGCTAGAGCCATGTGTACACTTAAAGCAAATGTGAAATAATTCCTTTTATTCAGCTGATGTTGGGTGTGATTGGCTTTAAAACATCTACTCATTTAGTATTACAATTAGTTTTTAAACTTTTAATCATTTAGTTTCAGATTGGTATTTATTAATGTGTATATGCACATGGAGCTGAGACTTTTTTTATTTCATTGTGCTTATAGTACAGTGACAATAAAGATATATTAATATTAAAATGAACTTAAACTAGCATGTTGCACGTGGGGATCCACAGGCTCTAGATTGGGTCGTGTTTATAAAAAAGGTAGCTGACATTTTTCAAGGCTGGTAATAAATTATGTAGTTTCTATAATGATTTTAACTGATAGTGCAAGAAATTAAAATAAAAGTTTTGTGAATTATTTTATTAATTTGGCACATTTAGTTGATATCATGTTTTACAACTGGCAAGGTTGAGATAATTCCTTTGTTCAGACCTCATCTGGTTACCAGGGACTAATTAATGGTGATATATCAACATCTATCCTCGACCCAAAATACATAAACATACCAAACGGCAAATGCCAGCTCTCCCCAGTTTCTTCCTGATCTAAGGTACACATGCGCAGACATACAGAGACCACTTCCTTTTTAATATACAGTAGAATGTCAACTTTTTACTCCTCTTACCTTCTTCAGCCTCTTTATTCCTGATTAACCGTGTAACCTGACTCTGTAAGCCAGCAAAAGAAAAGCAGCAGTCATAAATTTGCCCCAAAGGTGTCGTGAGGGGAAACTTTGTCCTGTCGCCATCCTTTGCAAGAAGTTCTATCGCTTGACCTCCACTTAGTGTGGAACACTGTGGGTGCTTTATGAGGGACAAACGTCTCGCCACCTGTGAATCCACATATAAACAACAATTGGTTGGATAATGATGTTGAAGTCACAGAATAATATCCACAACCACTCTGAAGGTCTTACTTTATCCAAGATGTCCCCTGGCGCTGAATCCAGCGAATGACCAAGCAGCAGGAAGTCACTGACTCCTCGGGCCACAGCGAGAAGACAGTGCCCTCCAGAAATGAGGAGAACCAGAAATGGGAAGGGGACAGGCTGGAGCATGCGGATGGTCAAGGCGTGAGCTTCCATGTGGTGGATGGGGATGAAGGGCTTGTTGTGCTGCCTAACAAAGTTCAGACTGAAGTCCACACCAATCCCCAAGCTCAGGGCCAAGCCTGGCATCACTGTGGTGGCCACAGCTGAGAGCTGGTGTTCGCTCACACCGCTCCTCTCCAAAGCCTCCTGGACTACCCGCGAAATGTTCTCCATGTGGAGTTTCTGGGCCACTGCAGGAATGATGCCACCGGTTCTGCAGCATTCAAACAAGAAAACATTAAAATAATAATAAATACTATGAAAGGTACAGTTACAATGATTCATCAACTAGTAAATGAAATCGACAACTATTTTAAAAAATATTTACTTTTTTAACTTCAGCTTCTTAAATGTGAATCTTTTCTGGTTTATTTTATGAGCTGCTTCACTCTTATCTGGTTGTAAACTGAATATCTTTGAACTGTGAACAAAATGAGATGTATGAAGGCTTCATGGAAAACATTCAGTCATTTTGTGCTGCTTAGGGTCATGGTGGAGGCAGACTAAACAGCTCATCCCACACTTCCCTATCCTCTGCCAAGTCCTCCAACTCTTCCCAGTGGGATCCCAAGGCCTTCCCAAGCCATCTGGGAAATATAATCCCTCCAACATGTCCTGGGTCGTCCCTGGAGCCTCCTCTGAATTGGACGTCCATGGAAGACCTACCTAAGGAGATGACCAGGGGGCATCCAAACCAAGCGCATGAAACACTTCAGCTGGCTCCTTTCAGCATAAAGAAGCACTGACTGTACTCAGACTCCCTCCTGGACAGTGAAACATCTCACCCTGTCCAGGAGTGTAAACCCAGATACATGAAGGAAGAATCTCATTTCTGTCGCTTGTATTTGCAACCTTATTCTTTTGATCATTACCTAAAATTCATGACCATGGTGAAGTAGGAGAGTAAATCTACTGTTAAATTAAGAGCCTCGCTTTCTGGCGCAGCTTCTTCACCACAACGGTCCAATACATTTATAAAACATTGGACACCGCCCCAATCCTTCTACAGCACTGATTGATATTTTGCACCCCTTTTTGGACATTTACATAGCTAACAACTAATCAAGAAAATAATCAATCTACTAATCAAGTATGAAAATATTCATTAGATGCAGATCTATAAGTATTTTGGACATAGACCCTTTTTGTGTGATTTTGCTTCTGTAACAAAAATATCACATTATTTTCAGATGCCATAATTGTATAATTATAACTGTTTTCAAAAACTGTGAGTGAACAATAAGACAAGTGAGGAAAACCACCAAGACACACATAACACCTCTGAAGGCGTTATAGGCTTCTATGGCTGTGACGGGAGAAACCTTTAGCTGGTGCTCAACCAATTAACACAGCTTCACGGAGGAGAAGCAAAGAGAAGGACTTCTGTGAATATTTCAGAGTTTGCCAGAAGACACATGGGTCCACTGTCCAGCCCAGTCCCCGCTTGACTGTGGCCTTTAAACTCCAATGTGGTGGTGCTGACGGTCCCAAAGCTGACTGGAACCCACCTAAGATGGACTTCTTTCTGAGAATGCAGCGACTCTCCCAGGACCGATCCGACCTCGTCGACCACAGCGGCTCCGGTATCATCACAGCTCGTCTCTACGCCCAGAACCAGCCGGGAGCCAAAGCCTTTACCTAACCAACACCGCCGCAAACTCACTACTCTGGAAGACAGCATAGTTCAAGCGTAGTTCAGACATCAGCTTCGTCAATAAACAGAGTAACAAGTCAGTAAAGTTTTCACTGATGTTAATTTTTTTTTTAAAAACTCGAGGCGGTCAAACGGTGTCGCAGGTTAATAATTCCGTCTACAAACAAAGTTCGCAACATGCTAGGTGCTAACCATACGGCTGGAGGAAAAACCGCTGCAATATGTATATAAAAAAAAAAAAAAATCCAGATATTTTAGTAACAACACGTTAACAGAGAAAACGGCAAAAACACTTAAAAAACAAAAATTCGGTAACAGCTTTTGTGCTTGCTCCACCCCCTTCTTCTTATTATTATTTTAATGGTGGTTGCAAGTATGCAAACGGTGCAATACCGCCACCAATCAGTAGGGAGTTGGAATCGTGTATATATTGCAAGATTTAACCAAAGGATTTTTGTTTCTTTGTTTTGTTATTCTTTGTTTGTGTGTGTGTGTGTGTGTGTGTGTGTGTGTGTGTGTGTGTGTGTGTGTGTGTGTGTGTGTGTGTGTGTGTGTGTGTGTGTGTGTGTGTGTGTGTGTGTGTGTGTGTGTGTGTTTTGCATAATCACTGTTACTGTTGGGCCACAAAGGAAGCACTTTTTGTCTTACCCTCTGTATTCAATATAATTGTGTTATATTTAAAATACCTATTTGTGTTAATATTTACTTTGTTTATACGAATAAAAGTCAGTCAATTGTGATGTCGGTTGACATTTAGAGAAATTGAATTTCATCTACATTTTCTTATTTGAACTATTTATTTATTTAAAAGGAACATGCTGACATTTACAAAAGCAAAAATAAATACAAAAAAGTGCCAGGTGACCACACAAAACAACAATTTAACGCTAAATATAGAAATTCAAACAAAATCCACTGAGTTATAAGAAAATAAATAAAACGGAAAAGAAAAGCCCTTCAAAGTGACAAATCAAAACAATTATATATGTTATTGATTTTCAACTTGTTTCCATTTGGGGAAGATTTAAGAGTATAAAGGTGGAAATTAAAGTCGGACATAAAATAATTTAAAATCTCATTGCTACTTGCATTTTGAAATGTCATATAAATGATCAGAAAATGCATAATAAAGAAATGGTCTCTACAAGAATTTAAATAGTTAACAAATACAAATATAACATTTTCAAAAGAGAACTTTCATAAAATGGCCCACATCACACAAATGCATATATATATATGTTTTTTGCCTTTAGGATAGGCTTCCTGTACAGTAGGTGGCGCTGTGTTGTTTTGCAGTTTGTTTCACGGTTTCTTTTCAGACACATGGAAACATGGATTTCTAAACTCTTCTTAAACAAAAAGGTACAGTAACTGATACGCATAACTTTCTTTTTTTTTTTTTTTTTAGGTCACGGTATGATTATGTGTGGCTCTGGTGCACAGTAGCTTAATAGTAAAATGGTCACCACCAAATCTTCCAGTTCTTGAAGGCACAGTTCAAAATATTTTCGTCAGTTTGTAATCGGTCATATTTATATTTAATATGATACTCAAACTGTCGAAATGTTTATGTGTCCGGACTGTCGGTGAAGCTAAATGCTAAAGCTGCTGTGAACGAACACGGAAGTGCTTTGGATCACGTGGTCGTCCAGGATTTAAAGGGGTCGTGTTATACACCTGCGTAGGCCATCAGGTATCTTAAAAACACTTTAAAGTTCTGGGTAAAAATATATCTGAGACATTTTGTGGATGCATCGTTATTTAAAAAATATTTTTATATGGTCTATAAAAACGATCTGTTGCCTTAAAACATGTCACCTTCAGTTTTTTTTTTCTTCAAAATTGACAAACTGTACTTTCCAGTAAAATATATTATAATTGCATTATTTATGTAGTATATCACAAAATTAGAGCTAATTTTATTGCTGGTAAAGTATTTAGTTTGGTGGATTCTATGGCAAATAAGTAGCTTGACTTTGTGGGATATTTCACGCAGCATGAAAGAGAACGTGCACGGAGCAAAAATTTGAACTTGGGGAAAAATACATGTTCAGAGTGTGATAAAACGTTTGTCTCCCCACTGACTCATTTTGGCAAAGCAAACAACTACTGTAACTAATGTTAGAAATCTGTCAGAGCCGACCAGTGTGAGTGTACCTGTGCAGCAAATATCCAGAAAAACATTTGTGTGAAATACGTATGTCCATTCTTTATCCCCACTTCTTCTCTCCTCACCTGTTGAGTAGCTTTGTCCTTCGCTTTCTCTCTGCTTCAGTTTTTTGGTTTTATATATTTGTTTTTTTGGTGCTTTCATTCGCAGTTCAAGGTCTACTGTGTTTCTTCAGCTCCATGATGCTGAGGCTAACCAGTGATGCCAGATATTTTGAGACAAATCGGCAACTACAGCTTCAAAAACAAGCCCAATATTACTTTAGCATTTACACCCTTATTGTTCATTTGTTTAATATGTAGCAGTCAGAAATTACTTGGAGTTTGTTGGAGGGCAAAGTACAACAGGGTCATTCCATGTCACTTCATCAGACATCTTTCACTACTTCGTCCAAGAATATTCTGAAAAATATATGTCAGTCTATCGGGTTAAAAAAAAAAAGCATCTTGAAAATTTCAGGTCAATCCGATGAGTTTCCAGTTTTTTAAGATTTTGTGTTTTTATATGGTGTGCTGAACATAACATTTCACCTCAGGGGCACAAAAATGGAAAAAATTTAAACCACCACCAAAAACTGGAAAATTGTCTGTTTGAGCTCATTTTTTAAGGATGATAGGATCTGCTTCTTTTACGAGAGTGAGTGACGTACATATGTATTTATATATTTCTTTGAAATATTCTGAGGAGTAGTGGAAAGTTACAGATTTGATTATTTGGCACGGAATGATTCAGCATCATCCATGCGTGGGAAAAAACAAAATCACTTTGTCAAGATTATCAATCAAGCTACTGTATATTAAAAAAAAAACAAAAACAAGCCCCTCACAACCTGTGACCCATGATTCTTTATTGCAAGCAACTTAAAAACTTGGGAACTCTGATACTAAGTTTGCAATTTGGGGGTTAAAAAAAGCCCCCCTGCGTCATTGATGGCAGCCCCGGAGAAAGTGTGTCATGGCGTCTTGTCTTTGGATTTTTACCCCACGTGGGTCAAAATCCTAAGATGTTTCTAGGCAAAGTGAATTTTGAGATTGGGAATCTGGAATAGTAATAAACAAAACTATTGTGGTGCTCAGTGAAATCCTTATTATGACTTAAATGGTAAAAAATGGAAAAGTTCAGTTGTCTCAGTCTGGGTCAAGAAAGGTTGTCATTTCTACCAATCATATATCAACTACTTTAGTTAATTTAGGCTCAAAACATCTGTTGTGCCAAACATATTTAAGTGTTAAAAAAAAGATAAAAGTTGTTAATTTAAATGTTTTCATGGTGTTCTGTAGAAGTTGTAATAACATGTTTAATAGCTGAGTAATATCTTATTGGGTATTTGTTTCATGTTCAAGGAGGCATGGAACATCCAACTTGTATTGTGGAGGACTTGAAGCAGTTTGTCATAAATGAAGCTCCGCCCACAGTGTATTACATCCCGGGTTTCATAACAGAAGATGAAGAGACCTACCTTCTGCAGCAGGTCTACAAGTGTCCAAGACCCAAATGGACTCAGCTGTCAGGTAGAAGGCTTCAGAACTGGGGAGGCGTTCCACATCCCAAAGGCATGATCCCAGAGAAGATTCCTGATTGGCTACAACAGTACTGTGACAAAATTTCCTCTCTCGGTGCGTTCAGTGGGAAAACGGCTAATCATGTGTTGGTGAATGAATACAAGCAAGGTGAGGGGATTATGCCTCACGAAGACGGTCCACTGTACCACCCGACTGTCACCACCATCAGCCTGGGCTCTCACACGCTGCTCGACTTCTACACGCCCATCAGCAGCCTGGACACAGCCTTACCGCAGACAGAGGAGAGCCGCTACCGCTTCTCCCTGCTGGTGAAGCCGCGCAGTCTTCTGGTTTTGCAGGATGAAATGTATACACACCACCTCCATGGCATCCAGGCCTGCAGCCAGGACACGCTGACGGACAAGGTGCTGAACCTGCCTGCTGCTGGGGCTCAGCCAGGAGAGACGCTGGACCGAGGAACCAGAGTGTCACTGACCATACGACACGTGCCCAGAGTCATGAGAGCAAAGCTGGTGCTGGGAAAGAAATAAGATAAACCTGTATGTTTACATGATGGACTTGGACTTTGCCTCCTGCGATTCACAGTGAAGACTAATTTCCATTCAGGCAAAGAAGCAGATTATAATTTGTACTGGATTTCTGTCTTTTAAATTCCACTTCTTGTGTTTGAAAATTTCTGCAGCAGCATTTTGTTGTGGAGACATTTGTAGTTATTCTAAAGATCTTAAGTACAAATAAGACTACATTTGGAAATTTTCATTATCAATTAATCTCTTGGATAGTTGGGGATGTGGGTGGGTAGGGGGTCAAAGACTCATCTTCATAGCCTTATTAACTGTTGTCCTGAATTATTTTGTAGATTAACATTAAAATATACATGATTAGCACCAAAAGCTTGCTGTTTGAAAGGATGTGTACTGTGCACCTTTTTGGCAAATATCTGTCACCTGTTGTCTTAAAAACTGATATGACACAATAAAATAGTAGCCTGTAGACACTGAACCAGTGCTTTGGGTTTGAGTCTTAATGTACCTTGACACTTGTTTAAATTTGATCCCTGTGCTGGCACGCAAACTTGATGTAAACTGTGCGCAGCCAGTCCCCAAAGAAAATTTTGAAATGTTCAAGATTTCTAGCACGTGTACATTTTGTGCCACTTGGCGTGAACTAGTCGTGAACATTGTGCAACGTATTTGGAAACACTGCGTGTCAATGTGTATCATTGACAGGCTGTGCATCTGAACCTGAAATTAGATTATGAAGGAGTGTTACATTTATAATAAACGGAACTTTACAGATACATCATCTAACTCATAAGAAGGAATGAAAATGCAGCTGTTTCACCAATCCATTACAGTATATGTGTGTGTGTGTGTGTGTATATATTGTAAATAATTACCTTTGAGACGATTCTAGATGCGTTCTCCACTGCATGACGCGCTTGAGACAACCTGCAGCTGAAACCTGTAGATAATTTCTCTGTGATTCAGAAGTTCTGAGAGCAAATGCACCATTGGCTACGGAATGTTTATTTTATATACTGTGGGGTCAAGTGGGACAAAGCAGGAAGCGTTGGCACAATGAATTGTGTGGCAGTACACAAATCAAATTTGTGCAAGTGTCAAGGTGCCTTTATAGATTAAACGAACTAAAATATGGACGTATGACACAGAAATCTAAAACTGTTTCCATATGCAGTCAGTGTTGTTGGACATTTAAGTTTAAATGAAATCCAAATCAAATCAATTTTATTTATATAGTGCCAAATCACAACAGTTGCCCCAAGGCTCTTTATATTGTAAGGCAAAAGCCATACAATAATTACGGAAAAACCCCAACGGTCAAAACGACTCCCTGTGAGCAAGCACTTGGCGACAGTGGTAAGGAAAAACTCCCTTTTAACAGGAAGAAACCTCCAGCAGAACCAGGCTCAGGGAGGGGCAGTCTTCTGCTGGGACTGGTTGGGGCTGAGGGGAGAGAACCAGGAAAAAGACATGCTGTGGAAGACAGCAGAGATCAATCACCAATGATTAAATGCAGAGTGGTGCAAACAGCAAAAAGAAAGAAACCCTCAGTGCATCATGGGAACCCCCCAGCAGTCTAAGTCTATAGCAGCATAACTAAGGGATGGTTCAGGGTCACCTGATCCAGCCCTAACTATAAGCTTTAGCAAAAAGGAAAGTTTTCAGCCTAATCTTAAAAGTAGAGAGGGTGTCTGTCTCCCTGATCTGAATTGGGAGCTGGTTCCACAGGAGAGGAGCCTGAAAGCTGAAGGCTCTGCCTCCCATTCTACTCTTACAAACCCTAGGAACTACAAGTAAGCCTGCAGTCTGAGGGTGAAGCGCTCTATTGGGGTGATATGGTACTATGAGGTCCCTAAGATAAGATGGGACCTGATTATTCAAAACCTTATAAGTAAGAAGAAGAATTTTAAATTCTATTCTAGAATTAACAGGAAGCCAATGAAGAGAGGCCAATATGGGTGAAATATCCAAACCATATTTAACTGAATAGTAAATGAAACTTTTTAAAAGAAAAAAAAAACAGTGTGGCCCCTTTAAATCAAACGGCACCAGGTTTATGTGTATGAACTGATATTTAACAGCGGTCCTTGTTTCACCACCATAGAAATCAAACTATTGTCATTGTTGATTGATTGTGAATGTATATGGATTTCCTTAATGTAAAATCTTTGTGTTATTGTTCTCTTTTGTAAAGATCATGGCTGTCCATCTGAAACAGTTTATAAGATTAAAAAAAAGGACCTAAAGCCTACGTTCTGATTGTGTAATGCAGCATGACACCTCCATAAAGAGTTATCAGCCAGAGTAAAGGATTTGTACAGTTACCGTATTTTCCGGAGTATAAGTTGCACTTGGTAAAAATGTCTCTTGAAGAAAATACTCATGTTAGTTGCACCAGAGTATGAAGGCCTTTTTATGCTTTTACTGCTCTGTAACTCGCTTCAAAGCAGTCATGAACTTCTTGAAGTTCTTTCTCTGTGTTAATGCATTGGTGGGTGTCACAGTGCAATTCATCGCTGGAACAGTAGGGGGCATGACATTTTTCATGAAGACTGGCCTACTAAACCATGATGCCACTACGGTGGTGAAAGTCGGTGATTTTTAAAGATTTCTGAGATTCCAGAAATTATGTAGTTGGTGGACCAATCACAGCCTGTTTGGGCTCCATCGTCTCGACGTGTCGTTAACAGTTTTTAAGAGCAGCACATTAGGCTACGGAGAGGGACTCGGAGGGGGTTCACTGCGTGGCTATGGTGTTGTGGATGTTGCACTGGAGTATAAATCACAGCTTTCCTTTCTGTATTATGAGCTCTTTAATTGTGCATTGTTGTTTACTTGATATAATTGCCATTTTTTTTATTATAGTTTATTTTGTTTAGTGCTTTGATTCCTGTGAAACTCCTGTATGTATATGCAGAAATTGTAATAATCATTATTTATACCACGTGTGATCTTTGGTATATAAGTCATACTGGAGTGTAAGTTGCAGAACCTCCCAAACTAGTAAAAAAAACAAAAACAAAAAAAAAACAAAAACCCTGCAACGTATACTCCGGAAAATACAGTATTAGTTTGACAAAAATTTAATCTTGTGCTGTCCTGTAAATATGCTGACTTTGTTTCATGTTGGTATGAACCCGTGTTTCACAGGAGGACACCAGAAAAATGGAGCCGCAAGCAAAACGGCAGAAAGTCTCGGAGTTTGACACCAACTCCTGGGCGGCTTATCCCGTGCTGTCAGATGAGCAGTCACAAGACGTGGAGCTGACGGCCGTGATTGCAGCACCCATCATCAACAAGAAGGAGACGTCTCGACTGGTCAGCCAGCTCAACAGCCTCTACCCGCTGCCCGGCCTGCAGCACGTCAAGAGGGTGCGGCCGTGCAAGGACAAGGACAGCCCTCACCCTCTGGAGGTCCTGCTGTGCCTCGCGGGCGAGACGTCGGACACTAACGGTATCAGCATCGACTCGCTGTTGCCCGCAGATGGACTCCGACGTGACAGCTTAGGGAAGCCTTTTGTGGTCCGCGTCCCTGCTCGTCCTCCGTTGACCCGACCCCAGTTTGAGCTGGCGAGCAAACACTGGCCCACGGCCTTTCACGAAGACAAGCAGGTGACTGTGGCCCTGATGGGGGCGCTCTTCAGCCCCGCACAGAAAGCCAGGATGCACTTTTACATGCAGACTGCGGCGACTGCTGCTGCAGCAGGGAAGGAGTTGGGAATGGAGGCGGTGGGGGCCGTTGTGGTCGACCCAACAGTGGAGAGAATTATGGCAGTGGGTCACGACTGTCGAGGCGACCATCCGCTTCATCACGCGGTCATGGTCTGCATTGACCTCGTGTCTCGGAGTCAGAATGGAGGGTGTTTCTGTTTCGACAGATACCCCGCCTGCCGCTTTACGCCATCCAGCGGCGTATCGGACTCGGGCACTCAGCCGTATATATGTACCGGGTATGACCTCTATGTGACCAGAGAGCCTTGTGTCATGTGTGCTATGGCGCTGGTCCACTCCCGGATAGGCCGCGTCTTCTACGGCGCCGCCTCCGCTGATGGAGCTTTAGGGACCAAATATAAAATTCACACTCAGAAAGATTTGAACCATCGCTTTGCAGTTTTCAGAGGAGTTTTAAGTCAACAATGTGAAGCTCTGACGGGGTTCAGAGAAAAACGAGGAGATTTAACACAATGTCATGTCTGACCAGTGGGTCTGGAACCAGCTAATTCTGTCATCACAACTTTATCTACAAGGAAATGGCATTTTAAAGTTTTTATGTTAAAATATTTTATTCATGTTTTGATTGGTACATTAAGAGCGTGTACCTACAGGTGTGGTCAGAAATTTACATACACCCATTGGCATGAATGTCACGCCAACCTTGGGTTTCAGTGATTCCTTTATTTTTTTTGGGGGGGGGGGGGGGGGGGCAGAATGACTTTACAACATAGATTTTTTTATTAAAAAGGAATTATGTTTTTGTCCACTAGCGTTTATTATCTAAATTAAACGTACAGTCTTTTAATCTGTTAACTGAGTGGTGCTGAACAGTACAATCAGAACATTGAAGGGAAAATGATCAATTATTCACTTCAACAGCAGAAGCCTGTATGCAGACTTTGTCCTTTGATCAGCAACGTCCTGACACATTACAGCTTTGTTATGTGTAAAACTCTTACATATTGTAAAGAATATTTACACAAATTTTCACAACCATTCAACAGAATTGCCATGTTGGAAACACGGATCAACATGGAAAAAAGGGATGGATTTTGAGTTGGAGGGTTATGAGCTCAGGTATAAGAGAGTAAATAAGAGCAGAGGCTGGGTAACCATAGATGTGGATAGTAATTAGAATTTTAGGGTATTTTAAAGGATCATGGCTGTGGGTGATAATCTGAGCACACAGTGGGGGATGTTAATCACCTGCACCCTTTGATTCCACAAACATCACAGCATTCATTCATAAAATCAATGTCAACAAACCTTCCTTCACCAAAAAGGTACCTAAAAATGCTGAACTGCACATCCTGAGCCAACACCCATTCCACACCTCTCATCTTTGCCAGAATTCACTGGAATGAAATCAGAGCTGTATACATGTAGTTTACTGAATATGTAGGCTGCTGTGTTTGTGCAGCAACTGCAAGACTGTCTTTTAAGATCACATCAAATAAAAAGAAACACCTTCCAGTTCTCCAGTGAGAATTTGGACTCATTTATGTTGCATTACTGCCATCTTCTGGTTTCAGTAAGAACTGCATTATATTTTGTATGCATGTTATGATTTTTTTTAAATGTACTAAAACAAATTTTAATAAGACGCTCGTAGGATCCAAACCTAGTGAATAGCAGTCCAGCATTCAGAGATTGAGGGAGAGTAGCGCCACCTAGAGTAGAACCTGGCTGTCCTAACTTTGTACCTGAGAATTGTCTGCAGAACCTATTAAATCTCTTAATCATTAACAGAATCAACAGTTATATTCGTTGTTACACTCCATATGCCGATGCAGCTATTAAGCAAAACCAGCATTTTTATTATGTTTTCTATCATAATTCCATTTTTTTTTCTTTTTTAAACACCAACTGCAAAAGTGATGATTTATGTAATATATTAGAATATATTAATACAATTTTTAGTTTGTCCATTTACTCCTTTGTGATTGTGTAGACAAAACATAAAAATATTTATATCAAAAATTCTACCAAAAGTTCTGGCAGATGAGTCCCTACAACACAAGGTCAATTTAGGTTGTTCCTCAGCTACTGACAATGTGAACATGACATCACAAAACTGACCCCTAATGGCTTGTGATAATGCTTCCTGATAGTTTGCAAAATAATAAATGCAATAGTAATAATAATTATAACAATACTCATCATTGTTAATGCACATTAATCATGTATGAGTCAATATTTGTGTATATACACATAAATGAAAAGCGTCACACACATTTCAATGAATGTAAACATGCTGCGTTAGTTTTACTCATCCATAGTTAAAATACTCCGACCCGTGCATTTCTTGCATAAAGCAAATAATTAACTAATAGTTCTGTTTCTTCTTTCTCTGTATTTGCCTTAACTTTAGTTCGTCTCTGTTCCTTCCATCTGAAGGGAAACGATACCCAAGTGAAGCAGCGCTTTCAGGGCACAAAGATTTTTAATAAGATTAGAAACAAAGTGTATTTATAAGCTACAGCCACACAAAGCAGAACTTGCTGCTTTGCTCAAAGCAAAAGATGATCATCTAAAGTTACATGAATATAATGTGAAGACTTACTGTACATCTGTCAATTTCCTTTCTACACACAGGACAAAACTCAAGGAAAATGTCTGCCATAAATCGACTAAATGAGTAATGGTTCACATACTGAAGAAATCATGCAAATATCAGAAAGGGGGGGGGTGTCATTTCATTCTTCACTCAGCATCATTAATTTGGGAAGCAAACATCGCTGAAAAATACATTCTGGAAATTTGTGGTTACAACTTCACGACCACTCACCAAACATTTTATATCACCATGTAGCTTGAAAATAACAGAAATAACCTCAACCCAAAGCATCACCACTGAAGCCTGGGCCAGCCCAGGTCCATGCAGGCCAAAATCACAACATTACATATTCACATAAGTTAGTAATGCATATAGCATCCTGTCCTCCACAAACCAAACCTTTTCTCCCCGCCGGGTTCATTTCAGATCTCATATATTGAAACAACTGATGTTTATACAAACTGTAAGACCACAGCAGTACAGATGATGTGGGGTTATCTGCTCTATTTAGGAGGAATGGCATTTCATCACAACCTAATACTTGTTGATGCCGAAAAGTCTCACGCCGTGTAGCTGTGGCAGCTTGGGGATCAAAACGCTGAGAAGCGAGGCTGTGTTTATGACAAAGTGCGTCATGTCGTACTTTGTGTAGAAGCTTGCCAGGAAGTATCTGTAAACAAAATTAATAAGGTTAACTCCAAAACAAAGTAGGAAGACAGCATAAAGAGTTTCACTGTCATTTACACTTTCAGTAATCTGTACTTTAATAGAAAAAAAATACATTCCTAACATCAATCACATCCTCTCACCTGATAACAGAAAAAGAAAGCTCACTCCAACTGCATCACAGTGCACCATAATTTAAGATGGATGTGCTACTCCCAATTTACTTTAAAATCAGCTGATGGATCTCATTATTGTGCCTCAAACTGCACTTTACCTATATAGACACACAGTGAACTCTGTGCTGCCCAAAAAGACTGCACAAATATGTTGTTTATGTTTAAGGACTTTTAATAATATACAGTCCACATACAGAATGATTGGAGAGATAGTGAAGAACTTCCGAGATGAAGTGAACTGCACGCCGTAGTCGAGCTGTTCCCAGTGTGTGAGGAGTCTGGCTTTTCCTTGGTCAGGTGTCTCAAAGGGTGTTCCTTTCACTGCATGCATAAAGACATACATCCCCTGCAAAGACATCAGAGGGCTGAAGAACACCCTGCATGTTCTACACACAGCGATGGAAATGCACAAGAAAATATGCATCTGTTTGTCCTGGTGTTTTTTGGCTGTACGGCGTCACAAATATTCTGCAAAACCTCTGACAGAAAGCAGGTGATATAAAATCACTGCGTTTCTCTGATGGTTTATATAATATTTCACCTGTTCTCTTTTTGTAACACTTTAAAAATTAGCAAAACGTTAGTAGCACATCATGAAAACTAGAGCCAGTCAACAACAACAAACATTTTCATTCTCAGTGGTACAAAATTAGTAAAAAAAATGTTTTTGTTTTATGAGAGATTCTTTTGTTAAGTACGTGTGTGTGTGTGCAGAATAAAAATGAATTCATTCAAAAATTTGGCTATATTCATTTCAGAGGTATTTTGGCTGTAGACCAGCGTTCTTTGTGAGATATGAAAAAATATGAACTGCAGAATGAGAATATGTGTGTGTATGTGTCACTCGCTTATTCCAACTTACAGCCTGCCTTAATCTAAGAAAGTAAACACTTATTAACCTTACAGATGATCTTTAATCATTACAGAAAACGACTCTTCATCTTCTTGAAGCAAAAAGTACACAACTCTGTGTGCTGAACAAACATTGGCTGCTCGCTCCATCTCGCACACAAAGCCACAGGAGACATTTTTTTTTTTTAAGCAAATCAAGTTTAACTGACTTATTGGGCCGATTTTTATCGGATTCCATAAGAGTTTTTATCTATTTGTCAACAGGGCGCACAGCAGATTTATCAGTGCGGCTTTTGAGGAAACATACAGAAAAGCTGCACTGCACAGCCACATCACTGAAGGCTGGTTTTTAACAGGCTGCATTCATGAAAGAACAACGTACGTAGCTTCTTTTTTTATTGGAGTTTTGTGCTTTGATTCCTGTATAAAGTTTTATATAAAGTATATAAATTTAAGGATATAAAGTCATCATAAATATATTTATTAACAAATGTGTGATTTTTTTTCAGTGTATAAGTTGCATCAAAATACAAGTCACAATAACAACAACAACAAAAAACATGAAATGGTAAGTAATACTGTAATGACTAGACAATTGCACAGTGAACCCAAAAATCATTAACTAACAGAGTTAGTTAATGATTAGAGCATTGCCCAGGACTGAGAGCTCATTGTTTGTGATTGCTTCGCTTTGGTCCCTGTTGCGCGGAGACCCAGATTAGATTGTGGTTATACTGCACACCTTCCAGGTGTGAATGTACGAGACTGAAGGTGTGCCTGAATGTGAGCACTGCACCAACTATTTCTGTCTATACCAAATATATACATAAAGTGATCAAGCTCACAAAATGATACGCGTACCCTCCTTTCTGCCAAACTAGTTGCTTGCATGTATGATATACTGGACCTGGGATCACTTCCCACCTGGCCCTTTCTGTGTAGAGTTTGCACGTTCTCCTCATGTTTGCTTGGCTTCCCTCTGGGTGCTTCGGCTTTCTGCCTCTTCCAAAGACACAGCTTCAGTGAATTGAACACTTTAACTGTCTAGTGTGTGTGAATGTATTTGTCTGTCTCTATGTGTCCCTACGATAGATTGATGTCCTGTCCAGGCTGTACCCTGCCTCACGCCCTATGACTGCTGGGATAGTCTCCAGCTCCCCAGTGACCCCTGACTGGAGTGAATGGGTATAGAGAATGAATGAGTGGGCTCCCTTTGAAAATTTGTACTGGAGTTATTTTCATTCATGAAAATTCAGTAAGGTATATCTTATATATTATATTTAAATTCTAAGGTGGAACTATGCTAGTATATAAAGGTATATCTAAATATCTAAAAAGAAAGAGTAAAATAGGAGCGTAGAGCCACTTAGGTGCCTGGTCTTGAGAACCATGCACATCTTCACACTGTGTGCTGCCACTGCCTGAACTTTCAGCAAAATCCTAAAAGCGGTTTAGGAAGTGTTGTCAATATCGTACATTATTATCACATTCTCAGGTGTTCCCTGGACATTACCATTATTTTACATGGACACTGATGCTCTATATCGGTTTGCCAAAGGAGAGCCGATAATTCATCACAATCAATGATCAGCCTTGAGATGATCAGTGAGAACAGGATGCACCTGCGCTCAATTTTGAGCTTGAATACTTGGCTGTGAATACAAATGTACATGCTACTTCTTCATTTTTTATTTTTAATAAATCTGCAAAAAAAAAAAAAAAATTTCACATTGTCATTATGGGGTACTGTGCGCAGAAGTTTGAGGGAAAATGTATTTCATTCATTTTGGAATAAGCCTGTAACATAACAAAATGTGGAAAAAGTGAAGCGTTGTGAATACTTTCCAGATGCACTGTACGTACATCTGTCTTTTTAAGTATTCAGAATGCTGCTGGAAAGACAGAGTCAGAGTACAAAATTCTTTTTTTGAAAGACTTAGCCATGTTTTTTTTTAGTTTGATTTGGTGAAGAGCATCAACAGTTAGAACGTTACTTACAAAGTTGTGTATGACGTTAGTTAGTGTCCACACCACAGGAACACTGAAGAACGGTATGCTCAAGAGCACAATGTGAAGCATTCCAACACCGAGGGCATACGTCAGCCACATCCCTCGACTGTTCATGACCCGGGTATTTGGGTTTACCTCACTGTGCGCCACTCCCACATTCATTTTTGTCTGTGAACAAAAAGAACAAATCCACAATACCATGATTATTTCCCACAACATATCAGTTCTACTCACAACTTCATTAAAATGTCAGTAATTTTAATCTGTTGAAAATGCCATCTGGGAATTGTTGCTTTGGCTGTTTGGTTACATCCTGAGAATATCCCATGATTAGCAGAGGGCGCAACAATAAACCGTGAAACCTAAATAATATTTTACATGTACCAAACCATGGGTTGTGCGTGTGCACCTTGTTAAAAATAAATGGAGAGGCTTGCAATGCTAACCATGAATTACACTGTCATGACCAAACACGAAGCAGAAGGTTTGAACGTATCACACCCATTTTGGCATCTTTACACTGGCTCCCTGTCTCTGTGAGGGCAGATTTTAAGGTTTTGTTATTGACTGGCACCGTCTTATCTGGCTGATCTGCTGGAACCCTACGTGCCGGCCCGGGCTTTGCGGTCACAGGATGTGGGACTTCTCTGTGTTCCCAGGGTGAAGAAGTCAGTGGGTCAAAAGAGCTTTTTCTTATTGTGCACCCACCCCGTGGAACAGTCTTCCTGCGACCATGAGGCAGTCGGAGTCCGTGGACATTTTTAAGTCAAGACTTAACACCTATTTTTATTCTCTTTCTTATGAATAGTTTTTTATTTTTTATCTGTTTTATTCTTTTATTTCTGTTTTTAATTATGTATTTGTTTTTTTTATTATTTAAATTTTTACGTTGAATTGTTCTGTGTGAGGCGCCTTGATACGGCTTTTGTTGTGATCTGGTGCTTAATAAGCTGATTTAATTAATTAAGTAAGTAATTACCGCGTTCCCGTGGGGATCAACGGCTCTCGATTGGGTAGTGTTTATAAAATAGGTAGCTGACATTTTTGAGGGTGGTAATAAATTATGCAAAGTTTCTATAATGATTTGGAATGGTGTGTGAGTACAGAACGTGATTATCAACATCCATTGTTCACTCATGTTACATAATATCTGTAATTTCTTCAAAAATATTAGTCCTATCAACGTTCCATTCTGGTAGCGGTCATCCTTGACCCAAAATACATAAGCACACCAAAGAGCAAATGTCAGCTCTCCCCAGTCTGTCCATGTTCGAAGGTACACACATGCACACATACAGGTACACAGAGGCCACTTGGCTTTTAACATACAGATAATTTACCAAACCCTGCTGGAATGGCGTGCGAGTCCAGAATTTAATCATGAACGTCCATTGTTCACTGGACAAGAGTATAAATTTGCACACGTGGGCCTCAGGCGCGTGTATAAATTCCAGCCCAATCTGAACCAGTGGGAAAGAACTTAAAGAGGAAGGTCACATTCAGATCCGTAAATGGAAAAACTTAGACTCATACAGAATCATACACACTGACGAAGCCCTCATCGCTGAAGTGCAGCAGCCTGAGGAGGAAAAAGATCCTGAACTCACTTCAGATGAAGAAATCGGAAGCTGATTTTAACTTTCTTATTGGTCATCTTCATTAACTCGTAATTTCAGCTAAGTCACGGTTCCATTTTGTGGACCCCAACTTGCGCGAATTAACAGGGTTTACCTGTATTATACTGACAGCTACACAACCCTACAACTCCTTCAGTGTTGTCATGGAAGTTTTTGCAGCAATAGCTTGGACGGTCAAAACAGTTATTGAGCAGACTGTAAAAAACAAAGGATTCTTCTGAGTCACTGCAGCACAGATGCATATCAAACTTCCTTGTGCAAGTCTGCCCTCTGGCACACGTTTCAGCTGCCAGAAATCAGACAACAATAACCATCAACACACACAAGTCAGTTTCACTGCTTTGTACAAAGATGTTGACATGTCAGTGTGAATGGAGAGAAGTAAAAGGGTCGTGCAGTTTTTAAATCCTATTTAAAATAACACACAGTTTAAGATATGTGATCTAACAGCGACACGGTTCGGGTGTAACATGAAACCAGTTGTTACATGTGGGACACCAGACAGAGCCAAAGTTTAGGTTTATCATTGACACTGATATTATAAAAAAGAAAGGGGGGGGGGGGGGGTGTAAAATAAACATTACAGGTTTTGCGTTAGTTACAAATGTGTTGACGTGAAAACCATCGACTGATTGATGGAATTTATATAGTACGTTCAAAGTAAATACATAATATTATAGTAAATGCAAAAAAAAAAAAAAAAAAAAAATACATGGATGACACAAGAAAGTGACAAACACTTATTTCCATTACCACCCATTTAAAAATCAAATGACAAAACAGAAGCAGTTATAGTAATAATAATAATAATAATAATAATAATAATGTGTGTATAATAACAAGAACCTAAACAATTTATAAATACACTAGGACAGTAAAATTAACGTTAAAAAATTACGGAATTAAGAGAAAATAAAAGGGGTTATATGCTTTGGATAAATAATGGTAGCAAATTAAAAATAAACAGACAACTCCTCTCTATGAATTCACATAAATTTGTGTCATTTATCATTTATTGTCTACGTTGGTTCTTATTAGCGAAATGTAAGTTGTAAACAACAGACGAAATGCTTCCGATTTCAGGACATAGCCTGAGCCACCAGGTCGTAGCTAATCAGTATCGTAAATTATATAGTACTCAAAAGAAATGGCTGGATGCACGGTACAAAATTAAACACATAGCGTAGCGCTTCAAACTTACAGGCAGCAGATTCCAGTGGAGATATTAAAAAACAAACAAACAAACAAAAAACTAAATATTGCGCTCCAGCTCCTTCTTGACTCGCACAGAACGTAGCCTGAGCCGAATGGAAGGAGACGTGGGTTCTTCAAAGGTGCTGCGTGGGTCAGTATTTTCCCCGAGTAAAGTCTCACAGGAGATTCTTTGCCGCATTAAACGACATCATGTAGGCAACCTTTAGATTATTTATGTTTAAAAAAACTCGTTGACATTTAATGAAACCAATGTGGTTATGATAACGCTGTACAAAGACACAGCATTCACAGTATTACTGAGAATGATTACCTGCCAGAGTGTACTGAGGGCAAAGTTACTGGTTATCCCGAGCAGTATTTCTGATCACGCCCCACACCTGACTTTTAGCCAATCAGGAATTCGGTTAGACGGTGCGCACTTTACGTCGTTTCCGCCGCGGTTGGCGTGTGTTTACCATAGAGTGTGTGGCGTTTACTCTTGATGAAAAATACATGTTTTTATCATCGTAAAACCGCCTACAGGTCAGTAGTCATTTAGCGTTAAGGCTCATGTCTACTGTCTTATTTCTGTGTGGTAATTAAACGCCGCATGTGCAGTAGTTTAATCGCTTTTCTTACAGGTTTGACTCGGTCACTGATTAACACGTCAAACAAATGTTCGTCTTACAGACAACACACACACAAATCTGAAATTAGGCATTTATTAATTCTCACCACCTCCCCAGTTAATACGTCAAACTTCTGCCAACACTACTTTCCAATTCCACATTTTTTTTTTAACCTTGGAAAAAAATTTCAAGTTCAAAGTGCTAAAAGTGTCTAACGAACTAAATTACAACCCCTGGCAAAAATTATGGAATCACCGGCCTCGGAGGATGTTCATTCAGTTGTTTATTTTTGTAGAAAAAAAGCAGATCACAGACATGACACAAAACTAAAGTCATTTCAAATGGCAACTTTCTGGCTTTAAGAAACACTATAAGAAATCAGGAAAAAAAATTGTGGCAGTCAGTAACGGTTACTTTTTTAGACCAAGCAGAGGGAAAAAAATATGGAATCACTCAATTCTGAGGAATAAATTATGGAATCATGAAAAACAAAAGAACGCTCCAACACATCACTAGTATTTTGTTGCCCCACCTCTGGCTTTTATAACAGCTTGCAGTCTCTGAGTCATGGACTTAATGAGTGACAAACAGTCCTCTTCATCAATCTGGCTCCAACTTTCTCTGATTGCTGTTGCCAGATCAGCTTTGAAGGTTGGAGCCTTGTCATGGACCATTTTCTTCAACTTCCACCAAAGACTTTCAATTGGGTTAAGATCCGGACTATTTGCAGGCCATGACATTGACCCTATGTGTCTTTTTGCAAGGAATGTTTTCACAGTTTTTGCTCTATGGCAAGATGCATTATCATGTTGAAAAATGATTTCATCATCCCCAAACATCCTTTCAATTGATGGGATAAGAAAAGTGTCCAAAATATCAACGTAAACTTGTGCATTTATTGATGATGTAATGACAGCCATCTCCCCAGTGCCTTTACCTGACATGCAGCCCCATATCATCAATGACTGTGGAAATTTAGATGTTCTCTTCAGGCAGTCATCTTTATAAATCTCATTGGAAAGGCACCAAACAAAAGTTCCAGCATCATCACCTTGCCCAATGCAGATTTGAGATTCATCACTGAATATGACTTTCATCCAGTCATCCACAGTCCACGATTGCTTTTCCTTAGTGCATTGTATCCTTGTTTTTTCTGTTTAGGTGTTAATGATGGCTTTCGTTTAGCTTTTCTGTATGTAAATCCCATTTCCTTTAGGCGGGTTCTTACAGTTCAGTCACAGACGTTGACTCCAGTTTCCTCCCATTCGTTCCTCATTTATTTTGTTGTGCATTTTTGATTTTTGAGACATATTGCTTTAAGTTTTCTGTCTTGACGCTTTGATGTCTTCCTTGGTCTACCAGTATGTTTGCCTTTAACAGCCTTCCCATGTTGTTTGTATTTGGTCCAGAGTTTAGACACAGCTAACTATGAACACCCAACATCTTTTGCAACATTGCGTGATGATTTACCCTCTTTTAAGAGTTTGATAATCCTCTCCTTTGTTTCAATTGACATCTCTCGTGTGGGAGCCATGATTCATGTCAGTCCACT